>NC_134404.1:338549734-338849734 GCF_038048845.1 Mixophyes fleayi | reverse complement strand
GGACAAATAACATATTTATTTCCACCTCTGAGTTTCAGACGCAGGTTTTGCATCATTGTGAAACTTTCCTACTCTTTGAAGAGATACATTTCCTTATAAAGTTGTATAGAATATTTGGAATTCCACACAGTATCTGCATTATTTGCTGTGATTTGGGTCCAGGTGCTGGAGCAGAGATGTTAGCAGTCAGACTGCATTACATTATTACTCTATCAATGTTTCAGCTGGGGAAGCTGATCCATATTCCGGGCACTGCACCAACCCCAAATCAGCGCATCCATTTGTGCTTGGCAGCTCAATGCTGCAGATTTTAATTAAAGAAATCTACGATGTACACAATTCACCAGAGAGGTGCGATCCCTTCTCCATTCATTTCACATCGCATTTACTTATTTTATGTTGCTCTTATAATTTTGTAAACCAACAGAAACAACTAGATATCAGTTATCAAACAAACTGAACAGTTTCTTATCAGTATTCTGATCATGTGACTTCCCAGAATTCTAAATGAGCATTAAAATGCTTAACGGTGGATGTTTTCATGTAATAATAAGTCCCCCATTTGTACATCACTTCTTACCTATCTACTAATAAGTAAAGGACAGGAAACCAGAGCTTGACAAATAAAAGAGTCTATTAAAATATAAACGTTTGGTGGAGGAGAAAACGATGAACAGTTCGACTTGGACCAACGCTTCTGATATCACAGTGAGGATCATTTACCTTCTCGAGAAAAAAATTCATGGGGAACCATTTAACCCGGGGGCACCTTTATCTTTAAACTTGGATATCCCTTATCCCAAGCATCCTAGAACCCCCTTCCCGTCTGGGCTGACGGAACACAACCAACAAACAAGACCCCGAGGGCGGTGACTGTACCGAAACCAAAGCCCGACTCTTCCAACAAAGGCAGCTTCAACCAGTACATAAAATTAGGTCGCCGACTGCTCAATGTTTTCCAGCAGACACGACCATTAAACCAACAGTTTTTGGCACCCAAAGCACCCACCAAAAAATCCCACTGGAAGTAAACATTGCACAAGGCCGCTAAGTCGAAGGGCAATGAAACCCAAAACCAAAACCACTCCAACAGCGACACCAATATACCAGCTCACCTTAACCCCTTTAGAGAGTGGACAAATAATGACCACACACCACAGCTTTATTTTCCCTCGGGCTTATTCCTCCCCTAGTTACATTTTTTTTGTGAAATTTCAAACTATCTGAAACATTTAACTCCTCTTTACAATTTTCCATTTACACCAAATATATAAGGACAACTAACATTACAAGAACATACTGGTAAGATAACTGGCTTCTGATAAAAATTGACATGTCTGTGTGTGTGAGTGTATGTGTGTCTGTGTGTAAGTGTGTGTGTGTCTGTGTGTGTGTGTGTGTCTGTGTGTGTGTGTGTGTGTGTCTGTGTGTGTGTGTGTCTGTGTGTGTTTCCGTGTGTGTCTGTGTGTGTGTCTGTGTGTAAGTGTGTGTGTCTGTGTGTGTGTGTTTGTGAGTGTGTGTGTGTGTGTGTGTGTGTCTGTGTGTGTGTGTCTGTGTGTCTGTGTGTGTGTTTGTGAGTGTGTGTGCGTGTGTGTGCGTGTGTGTGTCTGTGTGTGTGTTTGTGAGTGTGTGTGTCTGTGTGTGTGTGTGTGTGTCTGTGTATGTGTCTGTGTGTAAGTGTGTGTGTCTGTGTGTGTGTTTGTGAGTGTGTGTGTGTGTGTAAGTGTGTGTGTGTCTGTGTGTGTGTGTCTGTGTGTGTGTGTTTGTGAGTGAGTGTGTGTGTGTGTGTGTAAGTGTGTGTGTGTCTGTGTGTGTGTGTGTGTGTCTGTGTGTGTGTGTTTGTGAGTGTGTGTGTGTGTGTCTGTGTGTGTGTGTGTCTGTGAGTGTGTGTGTCTGTGTGTGTGTGTGTGTCTGTGTATGTGTCTGTGTGTGTGTGTGTGTTAGGGAATTTAGACTGTAAGCTCTGTTGGGTCAGGGACTGATGTGAGTGATTCAGTGTTCTCTGTACAGCGCTGCGGAATACATTAAACACTAAACAAATAATTTTAATAATAACTGTAATAGATGAGTAAAGTTCACACATATATAAAATGCTGACATACACAGAAAATTAAGTTTCTTCCTAATATATAACATTTTTCACCTTTTACTGTGGTTTTACACCCCTTTGTATGGGTTAGGGCTCATTCACACATACACACCAGGTACAAACGCATACAAAGTGCTTCTTAAAATAGGTGTGAAGGAGCTTTTAGCGCGATGAATATATATCACGGCTTTGTAGGAGCAACAGATTGAGATTTGGATGAGTACAGTGGTGCGGAAGGAATGACAACGCAGCGGACAAACGTGTCCCACAGGTCTGCATTCATTTTTTTCCTGGTTGTAAATGACCCCACAAAGAGTTAAAATAAACTGAGATCTGTGAACTGCTGAATACACTGTATGACGGTGGGGTGGGGGTCCCAGTTTGCACAAGTGGTGGGTTGCACAGAATGTTGATACCAGGCATCACCCATTTGACATAAAGATTCTTTATGCCATAAAATCCGCCCCATACTTCCTTGGGAGACAGATAATGTAAACAATTGTCAGAACCCATGCCCTCTTATACTGCTAATTTGAATCAAACGAATCTTACAGGCATATAAATATTATTGGGTCTATGAAGGATTTCCTCTATATTTGCCTTCGGATGGCCGCGGTACACAGCCATTTGTAGGTGCGTAGCCGGAGCAGTCATGGTGTAGCGAGAACTCAAACCTGGTAATGATCTTAATCATTACCTTGTGGCCTGTTGACCTGCTTCCTCCCTGCGCCAAAATCCCTCCGTCCCCTCTGCTAGAGGAAGACGGGAGTCATATTTTCTCAGCCCCCATCATTAATTTGCCCTAAAGGAAGTAACCTAGAAGCCCATGTCCAGACTTCGGGCTGTCAGTGCTCTCCTTATATGCTAACTGCAGAAGAAGTCACATGATGATTGTATAACACACAGAACAATCTCTCTCTAATTTCCCCCTGAATTAGGCAAATGCTAAGCACAATGACTATGGATGATGCTAACGGGAAACCATACTTGCCAACTCTCCCTGAATGTCAGGGAGACTCCCTGAACTAGGGGTGATCTCCCTCACTCCCTGAAGAGTCTGGCATTCTCCCTGATGCTGAGCCAGTACAAGACGTGGTTGGCTTCGCCATCTGTGGCATGATGACAAAGTTCAGAAATTGTGTCCTATGTCCATGTATTGATGCCTATGGAGGTGGCCATTTTCATGGAGACCAAGATTTAATCAAAGACTGACAGGTAAGACAACATGACTTCAGTAATGGAGACAGAAATGTAAAAGATACTTCAGTCTCTAGAGATTCATAAGCTGCTTTTCTTTAACGCATAGTTGCCTACATTCCGGGAGACTCCCGCATTTCTGGGAGACCTACCGGGCTCCCGAGAGAGCAGGGCAACCTCCCGGTTCTCGCAATAGATAAGTGGCAGGGGCAGGGATTAATGAGGCAAATATTGCGTCATCTTAGCCAAAATGATGTAAATTTGTCAAGCCCGCCCACCTCCCCGTGACCTCCCTGAAGCCAGCGAGGAAAAGTTGGCAAGTCTGGGGGAAACAGGCTGTGAAAAGTTTGGGGTGCATATTTATGACAATCTTATATTTGTTTTTGTTTCCCTAAATAAAGTTGAATGAAGTAAAAGGGCAAATTTAGCAAACCTTCTCAAAAGGAAAAGTGTAGGTGTGACTGGATCATTTATAGTGTGACTGGATCACTTATAGTGTGACTGGATCACTTATAGTGTCACTGGATCACTTATAGTGTCACTGGATCCTTTATAGTGTGACTGGATCACTTATAGTGTGACTGGATCACTTATAGTGTCACTGGATAATTTATAGTGTGACTGGATCACTTATAGTGTGACTGGGTCACTTATAGTGTCACTGGATCATTTATAGTGTGACTGGATCACTTATAGTGTGACTGGGTCACTTATAAATAACTTATGATATAAATTTATTTAACGGAAAGTGAGCAGGGTGCTTATTTATATAATAGCAAATGTACTTATTTTTGATATTGTGCGTAGTTTGGTAAAGGAAATATCTTTATTTCTGAGACCAGGGGAGGAAATTCGTTTTTGTTTTAACTTTGCTATAGGAAATACATTATTTCTAAGGTATATATCTGATGCAATAAGCATTTGTTGAGGAAGTCTTTTGTGTATTTGTTGTAGAGAAACTACTTGTTTGGGGTTTTGTAACTTTTCTTTGGGAATTCTCAAGTGGAGGTAATGTGTATATTGCAACTGTCTGAAGAAAGGACCCATGTTAATCTCATGTTAATTATACCTTTTGATGTGTGATGTCCAAACACACTTGGATGCACAGGAAGGTTTAATTAGACTTGCTGTTAGATTTCCTAAAACAAAATTCAGGAAATCACAGCAGGTTTTAGAATATCACAGTGTAAATACTGTTAGCTTTGCATTGCATGTAAATCCATGTTTGGGTAAACATATTGCATTCTGATATTAAAAATAACTCAGGCATCAGGGGGCTGGCTTACCCTGTGAGGCTGTGTCCAAAACTGTCTAAAAAACCCCACTTTTTTATATTGAAAATTGTTCTTGTTTCATCTGACCTGCTCACTGGTACCTTCAACCTGTGTGAGCAAATAAACATCACTTGCTTCAAAGACCTGCTTGGAAACTTCTCTATCCCTGTGACCCTCAGATTAGACCCAACTCTAATCCGTCCCCGGCTGTTCTGAGGTATGGACGCAGCTTTTCCGGTACCATCGCTCTGCCGCTATCCAGCAGCTCTGGCCAGTGTGATAGGCTAGGGGGGGATCCATCCACAGCAACCCTGAACTATAGGAAGAGGTCAGTGGTACCAGCCCAGGTGTACCAGTAACGGGGTACACTAGCAGTATCAGCTACCCAGATGAAACCCGGTACTGGATGCCGGTAGTCCAGTGGTGGCAGCATTTGTAAGCCCCTCCTACTGCGGTTAGAGATTGCAATTGCAATACCGAAAGGGAACGGTGGCAAAGTAAGCACAGCTGGTTCCCAGCAACAATAGACAGGGTGGCATAGGCGGACCATCCTGTCACAGTAGGCGTTGCCCATAGTAACCAATTAAATTTTAGCTATCATTTAGTACATTCCAGAACATGACAATTAGAATTGAATTGGATGCTGTGGGCACCACTTCCACTTTCAATTTTTAGAAGGTTTAATAAATCTACCCCACAGTCTCCCCTCTCATTCCACCGCCTGAGTCATGTTTCGTACTTCCCCATCTATTCGTGACTATAGTAATATTCTAAGCTTTTATCAGCTATTGCAGGAGTTTTTGGTCCTGAGTCATTAAGGAGAGCAATGCAAAAAGAAGGAGTAAGTTTCCTCCTGGACAAACCATGTTACAATACAAGGGGTGCAAATTAGTTTATTTTTTTGCACATAAGTTAAATACTGGCTGTTTCCTCATGTAGGACACAAATACTTGATAGCTTTATTTTTGCAATGAAATTTAAAGTTGATCTAGGACATGCCCTACCCCAACTATAAATCTGTCCCCACATTTTAAATTTACCTCCCCCTCCAATGCAACATGGTTTTGCCCAGGTGCAAAGTTACTTCTTTTTTATGCGTCGCTCTCCTTAATGACTCAGACCCCTTGTATTTATGTTGTGCCACGTCAGCTGACACACCTTCCATGTATTGTCATTTTATTAAATCTAAATAGCAAAATAAACAAAAAACAGGATCATAAACAAATACAGGTACATTTTAAAAGAAAAAAGCAAAATCGTGGTTCAATATCTTGGTTTTAAATTAAATTATAGTTCACACATCCATCCCTAACAATCTTTTATTCTAGGACACTTCTCCTGCTCCACCTAAATTCTTGGGGCTCATCCCGTCTGTTATGGTCACACACAAAAAGTGCCCTTAGATAATGGTTAGGCATCGGTGGGGCCAGCAGTGTAGTTCCAAAACCCATCCATTGAAATGAACAGGTGGTCAATCACGGCCCCGTACAAAAGGGAAATAAAAGTTTTGTGCCCCCGCTGAGCTCGCCAGGGATTGTGTTCTGGTGAGACAGGTTTATCGCCGCTGTTAAACTGCATTGCTGCAAAAAAGTGTGTCTGTGTTTCCTCCTGTTATTACGGCCATAAAGAAACGTCCTGGATTCTTTCTTCTCCCAGGCTCTGATAATATAGTTTGCAGTCAGCATTGTGCAACAAGAAAAAGTAAAAGGAGAAAGAGAACAGAAAGACTTTAGATGTCTGTAACAAAGCGGTTTTTACTAAAAGTAACTGGCGTCCTTTAAGGTCACCTAGACATCAAGGAGACAGACACTGTGTGGGCAGCACAGTGGCTCAGTGGTTAGCACGTCTGCCTCACAGCGCTGGGGTCATGAGTTCAATTCCCAACCATGGCCTTATCTGTGTGGAGTTTGTATGTTCTCCCCGTGTTTGCATGGGTTTCTTCCGGGTGCTCCAGTTTCCTCCCACACTCAAAAAACTAGAGATGGTCACTGACCCCCGTGTTTTGGTTTTGGATTCGGTTTTGGATCTGGATTACCGTCGTGTTTTGGTTTTGGTTTTGGTTTTGCAAAACCGCCATTGCGTGTTTTGGTTTTGGTTTTGGTTTTGTTTGGTTTTGTTTTGCTATTTTTTGGGAAAATCCATGTTTTTGGGCCTAAATTAACCCAATTTAGTGCTCCAACTGTTTTAGAGACAAGTAATCTAATTGTTGAGGTAATAAATCATCCAAAAAAACAGTTTAATTCTTCGTTGGTAGGCCTATTCTACACACAAAACAGA
Organism: Mixophyes fleayi; assembly: GCF_038048845.1. Classification (NCBI taxonomy): domain Eukaryota; kingdom Metazoa; phylum Chordata; class Amphibia; order Anura; family Limnodynastidae; genus Mixophyes; species Mixophyes fleayi. The sequence goes on along the minus strand of NC_134404.1, from coordinate 338,842,897 downwards.
TTGTCTTCCTCTCCATCTATGCATATTGGCAATGCAGCCATCGTCTTTGAATGTATATTACACCCTACACTTATAGTTAAATATGTAAAGAAATGGAAAAAGCCAGTTTGCTTTCTGTCTCTCAAGGCCCCCCTCCACTTGTATAAAATAGCAAAAAATTCAGCCATTATAGACTGTACAATATTAATTGACATGGAGAAAGCCAGTTTGGTTTCTGTCTCTCTAGGCCCCCCTCCACTTGTATAAAATACTAAAAAATTCAGCCATTATAGACTGTACAATATTAATTGACATGGAGAAAGCCAGTTTGGTTTCTGTCTCTCTAGGCCCCCCTCCACTTGTATAAAATACTAAAAAATTCAGCCATTATAGACTGTACAATATTATGAAAAATGGACAAAGCCAGTTTAGGGTCACTCTGTCTATGACACCCTACCCTTAAGGATAAATTGCCCTAACAGCAGCCTTTCAAGATGGTATGTGATATGGAAATGCCACAAGTCCCTTTCCTCTTTGGGGGTAGATTGCACCCTACACTTACATAGAAAGTTTTAAAAAGATGTTATCGGCATCATCTTCAGCTTCATCCTCACCCTCATCAGTGTGTACGTCATCATCACAGACTATCAATTCATCGCCGCTTGAATCCGCCATTAGAGAACAGTCAGTGCTTGGATGTCTTGGATGGTGAAGGCCTTCCTCGTGGAAGATGTAGTTCATTTTTATAAACATCATTTTCTCCACATTTTTGGGAAGTAACCTTCTACGGCGATCACTGACTAAGTTCCCTGCTGTGCTGAACACTCGTTCAGAGTACACACTGGAGGGTGGGCAGCTTAGGTATTGCAAAGCAAGTTTGTACATGGGTTTCCAAATGGCTTGCTTTTCTTCCCAGTAAGGAAAGGGACTGTCTGACATTTCCATATCAACTACCTCTTGAAAGTAATCCTCCACCATCCTTTGCATGTTTATACTCATATTGGATGGACTTATGGGCAAAGTGACACTTTTTTTTGAAAAATCCTTCAAACCAGCCCAGATGTTAAATTGTTCTCGTCTGCCCCCTGTGTCTTCCCTGCTTCTTTTTTGGAAATTTAATTTTTTACGAGCAACAGCTTGAGAAAGTGAAGGAGGACACGTCGTCAAGCCGAGGCCCAGTTCAGCGGCCAACTTGCTGAGCAATAGCTCCTTGCAAAAGTTCACATCTCGCTCATTTACAAGTAAAGACTCAATGTAGGTTTTAAACCTTGGATCAAGCACAGTGGCCAAAACGTACTGATCCGAGTTCAAGATCTTAATAACTCGAGGATCATTGTGAAGCGAATTAAGTACTTGATCGACAAGGCCAACATACTTTGCTGAATTGCTTGCTTTCAGCTCCTCCTTCATTTTCTCAAGCTGCTTTTCCAATAGTCTAATTAAAGGAATGACTTGGCTCAAACTAGCAGAGTCTGCACTGACCTCACATGTCACAACTTCAAATGGTTTCAGCACCTTGCACAGCACTGAAAGGATTCCCCACTGTGCAAGAGTGAAATACATCCCCCCTCCTTTCCCAATGTCATGACTTGTGCAATATGCTTGGATGGCTTTGCGCTGTTCCTCCATCCTCTGAAGCATGTACAGGGTGGAATTCCACCGAGTTACCACCTCTTGCTTAAGTTGGTGGCAGGGCAAGTTAAACTGCTCTTGGAGCTGCTGTAATCTCCTACATGCTGTGGCTGAATGCCTGAAATGGCCTGAAATTTTACGGGCCACCGAAAGCATCTCCTGCACCTCACGGTTATTTCGTAGGAAGCTCTGCACCACCAAGTTGATGGTGTGAGCAAAACAGGGAATATGTTGGAAATCACCCAGCTGTAATGCTCGCACTATATTGTTGGCGTTATCTGAAATGACATACCCTGGGGAGAGTCCGAGTGGTATAAGCCATGCATCAATCACATCTCTCAGTTTGCGTAACAAATTGTCAGCCGTATGCCTGTTAGTGAAGCCGGTGATACAAAGAGTGGCCTGCCTGTGACAAATGTTACGTAGTGGTGTACATGCTGCTGCTGTTCCTGCTGGTGAAGGTGAATGACCAACCCAGTGGGCTGTCACAGTCATATAGTCTTTGGTTTGGCCACTTCCACTTGTCCACATATCTGTGGTTAAGTGAACAGTGGGCAGAATGGCATTTTTCAGCGCAATCTCTACATTTTTACACACTTTTTGGTATAGTTGTGGAATAGCTTTACGGGAGAAATGGTGTCGCGATGGAATTCTGTAACGCGGACACAAAACCTCAATTAACTGTGAAAAACCAGCTGCGTTTATTGTGGAGATTGGACGCAGATCTAACACTAACATTGCAGCCATGGCGTCTGTGATTCGCTTGGCGACTGGGTGACTGCTGTCATATTTGCTTCCCCTCGCAAATGATTGTTTCACAGTTAATTGCTGAAATGTAGGACTGCTCATTTTATTCACCTGCCTCTGGGATGACGATTCACCCCCAGCAGCAGCAACAGCAGCAGCAGGACTAACGCTTTCTTCAGAGGAATCAATAATAGTGCCGGAGTCATCCAGCCTTAAGTGGGATGCCGGGCTAACTCCGAGCGCTACTGAGGATATTGATGAGGATGGTGTGGTGGGTGTATTTTGTAGCCGTCGGTATGTCGGTGAGCGGAGGGTCTTAGCTGATGAGGGAGTGCTTGTATTCTTTTGGGAAGAACTTTCAGCTTTTCCCAACACTTTGCCATGAACTCTCGTTAAATGGCGTAACATAGACGAGGTTCCAAGATGGTTAAGGTCCCTCCCTCGACTGACTGTGGCTTCACATACACTACAAATGGCTATACAATTGTTGTCTGGATTTGGGTAGAAATAATTCCACACATAAGAAGTGGATTTTTTTGTTTTATGCCCAGGCATGACAATGGCCTTTTTCTTGTCACGTGCCAGAACTGCTGCCACTGGTGCAGGACTTACACAAACAACCTCATCCTCATCAACATCCTCATTAGCGCCCTCGTCGCCTACACAAATCTCCCCCTCATCCTCTTCTAATTCCAAAGTGGCATCCTCAATTTGGGTATCAACGGCTACACTCGGGCTATTAAGGCACACATCAGCAGAATGCTCACGATTAGACATCCCACTGTTGGATGGACTCTCCACAGGGATTGTTGTCATTTGTGAATCAGAGCAAATATTCTCCTGTAATGCCTCACTGGTATCTTGCAGCTCAGCTTTGACGCGTAACAGTAGTTGTGCACCAATTGTAGCCTGGGTAACTTTTTGGGATCTGCCACTAATAGCCAAAGGTGAAGGCCTCATTCTCTCTTTGCCACTGCGTGTGTAGAATGGCATGCTTGCAATTTTTTTTTTATCGTCACTTAACTTTTGCTCAGTTACACTTCTTTTTCGCTTCAATACAGTAAATTTTTTTTTGGTTTTTGTTTTTTGCACTAATTTGAAAACACTCTGTTGTTTGACATCGCCTTGGCCAGATGACGTACTGGGAACACTAACATCAGGACTGGTGACAGAACCTGGTTGCTCATTTAGATCATATGTGGACTGCTTTGAATCCATTCTGAGCGCAAACCACTGAGGAGTGCTAAAAATTATTGAGTAGATACTGCTGACAGATATGACTTTTGACAGCCAGAAATATTAATGCACAATTAGGGAGGACACCCCAAAAACACTGAGGAGTGCTAAAAATTATTGAGTAGATACTGCTGACAGATATGACTTTTGACAGCCAGAAATATTAATGCACAATTAGGGAGGACACCCCAAAAACACTGAGGAGTGCTAAAAATTATTGAGTAGATACTGCTGACAGATATGACTTTTGACAGCCAGAAATATTAATGCACAATTAGGGAGGACACCCCAAAAACACTGAGGAGTGCTACAAATTATTGAGTAGATACTGCTGACAGATATGACTTTTGACAGCCAGAAATATTAATGCACAATTAGGGAGGACACCCCAAAAACACTGAGGAGTGCTACAAATTATTGAGTAGATACTGCTGACAGATATGACTTTTGACAGCCAGAAATATTAATGCACAATTAGGGAGGACACCCCAAAAACACTGAGGAGTGCTACAAATTATTGAGTAGATACTGCTGACAGATATGACTTTTGACAGCCAGAAATATTAATGCACAATTAGGGAGGACACCCCAAAAACACTGAGGAGTGCTAAAAATTATTGAGTAGATACTGCTGACAGATATGACTTTTGACAGCCAGAAATATTAATGCACAATTAGGGAGGACACCCCAAAAACACTGAGGAGTGCTACAAATTATTGAGTAGATACTGCTGACAGATATGACTTTTGACAGCCAGAAATATTAATGCACAATTAGGGAGGACACCCCAAAAACACTGAGGAGTGCTAAAAATTATTGAGTAGATACTGCTGACAGATATGACTTTTGACAGCCAGAAATATTAATGCACAATTAGGGAGGACACCCCAAAAACACTGAGGAGTGCTACAAATTATTGAGTAGATACTGCTGACAGATATGACTTTTGACAGCCAGAAATATTAATGCACAATTAGGGAGGACACCCCAAAAACACTGAGGAGTGCTAAAAATTATTGAGTAGATACTGCTGACAGATATGACTTTTGACAGCCAGAAATATTAATGCACAATTAGGGAGGACACCCCAAAAACACTGAGGAGTGCTACAAATTATTGAGTAGATACTGCTGACAGATATGACTTTTGACAGCCAGAAATATTAATGCACAATTAGGGAGGACACCCCAAAAACACTGAGGAGTGCTAAAAATTATTGAGTAGATACTGCTGACAGATATGACTTTTGACAGCCAGAAATATTAATGCACAATTAGGGAGGACACCCCAAAAACACTGAGGTGTGCTACAAATTATTTAGTAGATAATGCTGACAGATATGACTTTTGACAGCCAGAAATATTAATGCACAATTATGGGGGACACCCCAAAAGCGCTGGGGAGTGCCAAATATGAAGAAAAAATAATAAACCTCTATCCTCCTCTCTGCACTAGCGATTTTGGTTAGAGCAATTGCAAGAACAATATGGTATTCTCTGTCCCTGCTCTAATTAGCCTATGACTACACCCTGCTCTCTCCCTCTGTCAAATGGCGATGGATTGCTGTGGAGGCGTGTATTTATAAAGTTGAAGTATCGCGAGAACCGAGTCCCGAGATCCGACGACGTCACAATGACGTTCGGCCTCGATTTGGATTCGGAATGGGCGGGAGAGTACCGAGCTGCTCAGCTCGGTACTCGGATACCCAAAGTTCGGGTGGGTTCGGTTCTCGGAGAACCGGACCCGCCCATCTCTACAAAAAACATACTGGTAGGTTAATTTGCTGCAATCAAATATTGACCCTACTCTCTCCCTCTCTGTCTGTCTGTCTGTGTGTGAGTGTGTGTTTATAGTAGGGAATTTAGACTGTAAGCTCCAATGGGGCAGGGACTGATGTGAATGAGTTCTCTGTACAGCGCTGCTGAATTAGTGGCACTATATAAATAAATGATGATGATGATGATGATGATGTGTGGGCTGAATCAATATACAGCCTATTAATACACTAGGAACTAATGAGATCATGAGGCATTAAGTGCACAGTGCCTCATGCCTCCAAGATGGTGCAAACTGAAGGATTGTGTTGGCACTTGTAAAGCGGTGATCTTTGTAAATGGCCTTTCCCATGCCAAACGTATTGCCAGTGAGAACCTTAGATATATAGGGGTAAGCCCTATATCCGGTAAAAATGCCAGTTTTTGGTGTCCAGAGGGCTACAAACTTTATGGGTGTCCCAAAATATGTTGATTCGACAAATCTTAAGCGAGAAATTTCCAAACTAAATTTTGCATGGGAGCCAGTAAAACAGTGCTTGTCTTCCGTAAATAACAGGATAAGTTTTTCTCCTTTGATTGCATTGCACTATGGTGGATTAAGAAAAGAAGATACAGACTGAAGATCAGGGCATCACAGGGGAAGATTAGAGCAAGAAACTTTTTTTTTTTTAAATAAAAGCTGCTGGAAAGGCTAGTAGTTTGGTTAAACAACTATGTATTTAAAACCCCTGTGTATTGTACCAGTTAAAGCACTGTTGTATCATTATACTCATATATGTGGCAACACAATACCTGCAAAATCCTTTATGAAGACATTTATGCACGAGAACCTTGTCTTCTGTTTTCAAACTCTTCCCTTGCAGCCAATTAAAATAGTCTTTAATGTACTCCAGGCTATGTGGTTGATACCAGTGATCAGCAAAGTTGGACTATGAATTGTGTGCACCACTATGGTAAGAAAGAGTTCCTGAATCTTCGGTCATTAAATTTCTTTTCCAATGGCCACATTGGCAAACTGGTCGGCTCCAAACCTCTTTTTTTGTTGGAAAAACCATTTAAACTCCATTAGCTTCTCTTCAGATCTAAGAGTTCGTTTCAGATTTGTTCAGATTTTTGTCCCATCCACTGATCAATTTTGGTACAGTGACATTAGGGTCAATTGGTTCTATTAATCAGCAGCCAATTAATCTAACATGTATATCTCTGGGGTGTGAGGGGAGCACCCAGAGGAAAATCACGCAGACACGGGGAGAACATACTACAACAAACTGCACCCAAGAAAAGTATAAGAAGCTGTGTTAATCCATAAAGGGTTTGCAAGTCCTATTCTCACTTAGACACAGGATGATTACCAAAATCCAGGTTTACACTCTTGCAATATCGGACCAAACACTTGATTATCGTGTGATTTACACGATCATTGCATATGTGTGTGCCCAACTTTACTGTGCGAATCCGAAGATTTATTTGATATTCAGACCATTGACAATATACATATAAAAAGTGAAATGTGTTTGTTTTTGCAGTATGAGGAGAAGGTAACACTTGACAGTGTGAACTGTGAACTGTTCACACTTCAAACTTTTCAAACAAACAAGACACAATGGAGAAAGAAAGCTCTGGCATAAATCTTAACAAAACCTGACAATGTTTCTGAACTGCAGCCCAAGAGATTTGTTCATCTCCGATGTGTACGGTTCAGCCAGAAAATAACTTTTCTTTTCTGACTTGCTTGAAGTTGTATAATCTAACAAAGCAAATCACACTGAAAGAACTGCAATCAAAATAATTTCTGAGCTTGGCTTGGCTTATGATTACCCTCCAGCAACAGAAAAAAAAGTTAAATAATGGTAGAAAATAAAAAAAAAAACACCCGGAGGGAACATCGATGAACTTCATACTTCCAATAAACATGGCTCACACTGCTATAGATTCTCTTCAATGCAAGTTAAACACTATGATAAGCCGCCTCTGTGCGATCACACGATCGATATGACCGTCGAGGCGTTAGGAATGCTCCTTCTGAATCTGTTTTTGTTAAGTCGTCATTAACATGGGACTATGAGCCATCAATCCTATCAATACTTATAATGTGCCTTGTTTAATTTGTGAGAGGAACTGAAGAAAGTGGGGAAAGTAGCTTTTAATAAGGAAACGACACACTTATCTCTTGAGTGCAGCCGAAGCCATCATTTCATCTACACAATCTCCAGTTCTGACCGTCTATTATAAAAATATATATATGATTGTTTAATATTGTATATAGTTATAGAGCCTCTTATGTCCCTGACTGTAGCAATATTTGCATGTGTATCACAAGAGAACGTTTCTAAGCAGGCACCATTGCAGTTTTTAACCCTTTTCATATCTGGAGAGCTTTGCACCTTAATGACCACAGACAGTTTCATGTTTTTTTAGTTATCATGGTGAATTGCTCTTTTTTTATGGGAACAAACAAGGATTTATTTCAATTGATATTGGAATAAATATTTTTATTATAATTACATTATACTAGCACTAAATGGCCATAGATGACACGATTGTTTCCATAGTTACTTGTCATTTTGCAATTTAAAGGGTAGGACACTCTCAGACACATTACAATATTTAGTCAGGGAATGAGTTAACAGTGGGGCATAGCTGACTGAAAAGGGCAAAATGTGAGCCAATCATATTACATTCCCATCCTACATCGAGACTACTTCTTCAGCCTGCTACCCTCACTTTGAGCCCCCTGTTAATTGCGATAACAATTGGGATATGGATGGGTATTTCCCTACTTTAATGTCATTATTTTAGCCCAAAATGTAATCAGCTACAATACTTTTATATGTAATTTCCACAATATTTTTCACAATCAGAATTCATATAAAAAGTCTACAGGTTTCATGTCTCGAATCTGCTGCAGTTTGTCTATTAGATTTGAGAAAAACTGCGTTTTAACAAAGGAGTCATGAGAGTGAAGAGGTTAATGAAATGTGTATAGAGACAAAATTTACGCTTTTACCTAGTTGTAACTAGCACTCGAGGCTAAGCATTAACTTTTAACAAGCTTTCCCATCTGTAGAGATCTAGCATAAGCAGAAGAAGGAAAATCCTTGTGAACTTCCTCTTAAAATATATGTTGATTTCCCTTTTGATTATCAATGTCTTATTTTCCTTTGTTGATTTCTACTGAGTGATGTATTGATGTAGTGTGGTTATAATCCCCCCCCACAAATCTTTAAAAGAAACTTTGCATAAAACTTTGCTCACATATTGTGTGTTTAACTTTCTTCTATACCAAATGATAACATAATTACTTTTTTTTAATTATGGAGATGGCTCAGTGTCTCTCCTGTCTACACTGAGAGTCACTCTCCTTAGGGGAGTTATCCTAGATGTCCAATTAGCTTGCATCCGGAAAGCCTGAACAGAGGTCCTGTCTGGATATCCCCTTTCCTCGAAGTATGACAAGTGGTGATATCTCTGCAAGAGTCTTGTACAGTTTCCAGGACACGCTCAGATGCATTTATGTGTTATAACACGCTCTGTACTTCTCCCACACTCACAGCTGCTGCTGATCTATCAATTGATTGACTATTAAAAATTCTACCTATAACTCACACTTTGTCAGATGATTGTCCCTGGGTGTCTATGCTTTCAGCTTCTTAGCAGCTCACCTATTTTCCCTTTTCCATATCTATATGTATGGTTTGTTCTGTGACTATGCTGATTGCTCTGCTCCCTTGTTCATCAATGTATATTGACTGCCTGGTCTTCAGCTTTCTTATTCGGACTTAGTTCTGGATCTTCTTATACTGTCAGCAGTTTTCTGCTAAGCAACCTGAGGGCCCTGGTACTTCCACAGTTCTATTTCTGGAGAAGAGGAGCTTCAGGGGTTACTTACTTGAAGTACTCTTTTAAAGTGGACCTAATAGCCCATATTTATGTTATTTGTTGAATCCAAACCTATATTAACTATATCCCAAGAAACATGTTTGTTGCGTTATATATTCTGCCCTCTTTTTGAGCCCCCTCTTAGTAGCACTATTACGTTGTTATCTGTTGAATCCAAACCTATATTGACTATATCCCAAGAAACATGTTTGTTGAGTTATATATTCTACCCTCTTTTTGAGCCCCCTCTTAGTAGCACCATCTTCATTTTATTCCTGGTGCTGATGTATCCAGTACTTACCCCCCTTCTAGCTTACATCTGATGTGCTTGGTCTAATAGTGACTAGTAAGGGATGGGAGCCAATATGTCCATGAGATTGTACTGCGTGCTAATTTCCTGGCACAGAGAGGAATCAAATCAACATTAGAAGTCTCCCCTTGGGTAGAGGAAAACTTACTTGTTTGGAATATAATTCTAAGATCTGAGCAACTTGTATGGTGTGTGGTAGTAACTTTGACACTTCGAGTCCAAGGATGACACTGCCACAGCATCCCGATTGCTAAAGTAAGCAGTGGGGGCCAATGTGAGAGCAGTGATGCCTCTTCCTACGGGTGGTGGTGGAGGGGATCCCCTCTCAGCACCCCCAGGCTGGCTACATCAATGCGAAGATGGCAGGTTTAAATTGCATACTGGGTTTAAAATTAAAAAGGCAATTCAGGAACTGCACAGGGTAGAAAAAGAGCAACTAGGAAAGTTTTTCCCTGATTTGTATACATTGCAAGATTATTTCTACCACCAGCTTATCGACATTTGCTTATTCTAGGTGCATAAGGTTCAGAAGGAGCACAATCATTCAAGTGAAACAGTGTCATTGAAAATATAAAATCAATAAATATAATTACCAAATCCCATTTTTATGATGGGTTATGTAATATAATTTTGAGGGTCAACCAAGCATTACTTATTGAGTAACCTAAGAAAAAATTTCAATTTAATGAGTGTGGAGGTCTACATGACCAAAAGGCAAGAGGTTTTTAATGAAATTCCAACTTTAGCAATGTCACTCACATTAATCTTGAAGACAATGGGCCTGAGTCATTATGGAGAGCAAAGCATAAAAAAGGAGTAACTTTGCACCTGGGCAAAACCATGTTGCATCATTGGAGGTGAAGGTAAATTTAAAATGTGGGGACCGATTTATAGTTGGAGTAGGGCATGTCCTAGATCGGCGGTTCCCCAAAGTGTGCGCCCAGGGGTGCCTCGGCACTGTCACTGGGGTGCCGCAGGCCAGCCCTAGAAAAAAGAAAGCAAACAAAAACTTACCAATCCGTCAGGCGCCAGGACCCAGAAGCCTTCTCTCTCCCGCAGCAGTCACTGAATATCGACGTCAGTGACAGCTGCGTGAGACCGGAGGCTGCAGGGTCCTAGCGCCGCACGGATTGGTAAGTTTCTGTTTGCTTTCTTTTTTTCTATAGCTGACGCCTGGCGTGGGGCAGAGGAGGAGGACAGAGAGCAGAGGAGGAGGGCAGATGGCAGAGGAGGGGGACAGATGGCAGAGGAGGAGGACAGAGAGCAGAGGAGGAGGGCAGATGGCAGAGAAGGGGGCCAGAGGGCAGAGGAGGAGGGCAGATGGCAGAGGAGGGGGACAGAGAGCAGAGGAGGGGGACAGAGAGCAGAGGAGGGTGACAGAGAGCAGAGGAGGAGGGCAGATGGCAGAAGAGGGGGACAGAGAGCAGAGGAGGGGACAGATGGCAGAGGAGGAGGGCAGATGGCAGACGAGGGGGACAGAGAGCAGAGGAGGAGGGCAGATGGCAGACGAGGGGGACAGATGGCAGAGGAGGGGGACAGAGAGCAGAGGAGGGGGACAGAAAGCAGAGGAGGGGGACAGATGGCAGAGGAGGATGGCAGATGGCAGAGGAGGGGGACAGAGCAGAGGAGGAGGGCAGATGGCAGAGGAGGAGGACAGATGGCAGAGTAGGGGGACAGAGAGCAGAGGAGGGGGACAGAGAGCAGAGGAGGGGGACAGAGAGCAGAGGAGGGGGACAGATGGCAGAGGAGGGGGACAGAGAGCAGAGGAGGGGGACAGAGAGCAGAGGAGGGGGACAGATAGCAGAGGAGGGGGACAGATGGCAGAGGAGGGGGTCAGATGGCAGAGGAGGGGGACAGAGAGCAGAGGAGGGGGAAAGAGAGCAGAGGAGGGGGACAGAGAGCAGAGGATGAGGGCAGATGGCAGAGGAGGGGGACAGATGGCAGAGGAGGGGGACAGAGAGCAGAGGAGGGGGACAGAGAGCAGAGGAGGGGGACTGAGAGCAGAGGAGGAGGGCAGATGGCAGAGGAGGGTGACAGCGTGAGAGAGGGCAGAGGAGGGTGACAGCGTGAGAGAGGGCAGAGGAGGGTGACAGCATGAGAGAGGGCAGAGGAGGGTGACAGAGAGCAGAGGAGGGGGACAGAGGGCAGCGGAGAGGGACAAAGGGCAGAGGAGGGGGACAGAGGGCAGAGGAGGGGGACAGATGGCAGTGGAGGGGGACAGAGAGCAGAGGAGGAGGGCAGATGGCAGAGGAGGGTGACAGCGTGAGAGAGGGCAGAGGAGGGTGACAGCGTGAGAGAGGGCAGAGGAGGGTGACAGCGTGAGAGAGGGCAGAGGAGGGCAGATGGCAGAGGAGGGTAACAGCGTGAGAGAGGGCAGAGGAGGGTGACAGCGTGAGAGAGGGCAGAGGAGGGTGACAGAGGGCAGAGGAGGGGGACAGCGTGACAGAGGGCAGAGGAGGGTACAGAGGGCAGAGGGGGCAACGTGAGAGAGGGCAGTGTGCCTGGATGCAGAGGGGACAGTGTGCCTGGATGCAGAGGGGGCAGTGTGCCTGGTTGCAGAGGGGGCAGTGTGCCTGGATGCAGAGGGGGCAGAGTGTCTGGATGCAGAGGGGCATTTTTGCATACAACTAAATAAGTATTTCTGTCGTGACCTAAATACTTATTACAATTTTTTGACCCAACTACTTCTAAAACAGGACTGCTCAATAATTATTTTGGAGGGGTGCCTTGAAAAAATTTGGAGACTCTAAGGGTGCCGCGAACTGTAAAAGTTTGGGAACCACTTTCCTAGATCAAATTTAAATTTCAGTTTAAAAATAAGAGTATTTGTGTGTTACATGAGAAAACAGCCAGTATTTAACTTATGTGCAAAATAATAAGTAATTTGCACCCCTTGCATTGTAACATGGTTTGTTCCGAAGAACATTTACTCCTTTTTTTGCCCTACTTTCCTTAATAACTCAGGCCCAATGAATGTGCAAAAGGGTAGAACAACGAGATACATTTTATTGCTCATTAGGGCGTGTCCAAGATTCACAAACACTCCAATCCATGTGCAATTGCGCTAAGCAAGACACAAAATGCCATGATATTTTTTGCTTCATAAAATGACCCCCTGTAGTTTTTTTTTCTTTGAAATTAATGAAAGTAAATTTCTCTAACTCAACATTTACTAATTCTGAACACAATGCCATTATATTAGAACCAAACTCTGCTCTATACGTCTCTGACAGTTAAGATTACGACACACTTGAGTTCACAGTTCCTTTTCTCTTCCGAGAATACAACATCTGTTAGATTCCATGAGTTTATCAATGCCAGGATTCCACAAGTCTTCAAAATGAATAGAGGGTTTGCCTCTCAAGAGCTGTCATGGAGAAAACCTACTGCTAGCATTAAGTTAGCCATAAAAAAATTATAAAGTATGCAATTATGGATTATTGAAAACTATTACCTTTCCCCACTGTCACGATGACATCCGCGAGGTTCAACTGCAGGGCAGATACAATCTGCGGTGACAAGTTGCACATTAGCTGCATTGTTGCTGAGCCAGATATTACATTCAGGTGTCGTGTCCATGAGTTAAAGGCGCAGCTACCGTGCGTGAGTTTATTTAGAGATATAAGCACCTGCCTCTCATCTACTGTTTGTAAGGAAAAAAGAACATGTACAATGGTTAAAAATATGTCAGTTCTTTATCTGGTAGTGGATTATTCTCCCATTACATTCAGCCGGATAAGAACAGAATTGATAACCTTACAGGGCCATCTTTTCCATTGGGCACGATGGGCAGGTGCCCAGGGGCCCCACAGACAAGGGGGCCCCATAGGCAGGGCTCTTAATTAGAATAAATAATCCTGAAAAAAAAACAACCTTCAAAAAAAACCTTCAAGGGTCACTGAGCAAGTACATCTATCTATCTCTAGCTCTATATATCTATATCTATATCTGTATCTCTATGTATCTATAGCTATATCTATATCTATCTATCTATATATATATATATATATATATATATATTTATATATATATATATATAGTGGCCCCGGTGCACTGCTTTGCCCGGGGGCCCATAATGTTGTTAAGATGGCCCTGTAACCTTACTGTTGGACAAATATAAGTATCTTTAATCTCATGTTCTTAATGTTATCATATATGTTCAATTGTTTTACTCTTTTCAGATCTCCCTGGATGAAACAATCTAAACCACTTAAGGCAATTTAAAAAATAAAATGGGGGGGGGGGATTGCACATATTTGTTATCTCTAAACTTGAAACAAGTAAATTTGGGGCAAATTAATGAGTCTGAAAATCGATAAAAATTCACAATTGCTTTCTGATATGCTACAAAATGTGTAGCAAAAAATAGTTTTTTATTATTTTTATTGCAGTACCGTGATGAGCTATAAGAAAGCTCTGTCTGATTTGACAAGAGAAAAGAAAATGTTGGTGATTAGTGTTTTTTTTTATTCCTTATAAAACTAACGCCAGCTTTGCAAAGGTTTCAATCAGTTGGGAGCCTCGACCAGACAGAAATACCTGCTAGATAAGAAAGTTCCGAAACACAATGGTCCCCAAGTCACCCCCGCCCCTTGCTCCATTATTACAATTGATTAGAACATAAGACCATTCCTAAAGCTAGGTACACACTACAGAATTTTCCACCAACTTTTTATGCCGAGCGATTTTACATGCGATCGATGTTCCGTTCGCTCGGTCCATGGACTGCATACACACTAGCCTTGTTTAGGACGATAAAGGGAAGAGCGGACGTCCCTTTAGCAACTTTTTACAGCCATGTTGTCATGAGCAATGACTGTAATTTCGTACTCACTGTTGTGGATCGGTCGGAAGTTTATACACACTACACAACGGAAACGAGATTGGAACGAAAATATTTAACGGTACGACCAACCAAATAAGGCAACAATGGTCTATTTGGGAAGACTTTCGACAATCGTGTCACTACAAACACTGACCCGACTTTTGAACGAGCAGTCGTATGTCAGCTGATTGAGCCGATTATTGGACGAAAACCGTGTAAAACCTAGCTTAAGCCATGCTTCAATATTTTATGTGACTATACTAGCAAAACAAATCTGTTTGAACTGCAAAAGTTAGTTATCAAGATTTGAATAATAGGTGGTACAGATTTGTTAGCATTGAGATAAACCTCTGCTGTCTTTAATACAGCAGCACAAATAGACCTCACATACAAACGAACATTTAAAGCGAGTGTCTTAATCTAGGTCTATTGAAATTTTATCATATTCAAATTAGTCACCATATAATATAAGCGTATCTGACAGGTTGAATATCTATGGAAGTTTTTGCATGAAAGCTGATGTCCCACAAGTGATTTCTGTGCATTCTTATATGAATCTTAGGAACACAGCTCTGATACATTCTTTTTCCTGCAGAAAATCAGCCGATGTAAACCCTGTCTTTACGTCACATGAGCAGTGATAGCAACTGTCAATGCCAACAGCAACATTTATAGATTATATTACTGCTCATGTCATCCCACACCTCACTATAAGATGGATATAGAAGAACTCAAGAGGGGTCATGGACTGGCAGCCTCATTAATAAAGGGAATGGAGGGGTTCAGTTGTACAGAGCAGTTAGATAAACATAGATTTGTTTACTTTGGAAAAAGGCTCCCAAGAGGTGACATCGTTAATATGTATAGATATATTCAAGGTCAACACAGTAGTTGATCTAACACTAGTTTCATACCAAGTACCAAACAGAGGACAATGTCTCATCTTAGAAGAAAGAAGAAATAGAAGAAAAGAAGAAAGACATTCTTAAGATAGGGTTCTTTACTATAAGGGTGGTTAAGCTTTGGAATGCCTTACCCCATGACGTGGTGATGGCAAATTCATTAACAGAATGTTAAAGAAGATTGGATGTCTTTCTTACAAGAAATGGTGTCTGTAGCTATAATTAGTAGGTGAGATTATGGAGGTTAATGATCTAGGGAATTTAAATGATTACTCCATTTTTTGGGTCAGAAAGAGTTTCTTTGCCATTTGAGCAAAGAAATTTTGAAAACTGTTTAGCTAAACTTTACCTGTTTCACCAGCAGAATTTGGCTTTAAGGTTCCCGGTTCTACCCAATCACACCACACAGCAGAATGAATTGACCTTTGTCATCCCAGCTCTATCCATAGACTATAAATTCTGCAACATGTGACCTTACAATAAAGCGGAATGACGAAGCAGAAGTAGAAAAAACTCAATTCATATAAAATGTTGCTGTGACTTCACTAAACTCCACCTATGAAGCTTAAATGGCAACTGTCACAGCCATGATTTTGTTTTATCTTCATATGGATCAATTATATTATAATTTGTAAAAGGCTGAAGTAGATGGATATGAGACTTGTCACTTTTACTAAGTATGTAACTATATATTCATGCAACATTGCAACCATATAACTATGTAACAATGTAACTATTAAACTATGAAACCATGTAAATAAGAAACTATGTAACCATGTAATTATGTACCATATAACTATCAAACTATGTAACCAAGAAACTATGTAAACATGTAACTATCAAACTATGTAACAAGGTAACTATGTAACCATATAACTATCAAACTATGTAACCATGTAACTATATAACCATATAACTATCAACCTATGTAACCATGTAACTATGTAACCATATAACTATCAAACTATGTAAACATGTAACTATCAAACTATGTAACCAGGTAAATAAGAAACTATGTAACCATGTAGCCATGTAACTATCAAACTATGTAACCATCAAGCTTTGTACCGCTGTAACTATCAAACTATGGTAAGCATGTAACTATGTAACCATGTAACCAAGAAACTATGTAACCATGTAACTATCAAACTATGTAACCATGTAACTTTATAACCATGTACCTGTCAAACTATGTACCCATGTAACTATGTAACCATGTAACTATCAAACGATGTACCCATGTAACTATGTAACCATATAACTATCAAACTATGTAACCAAGAAACTATGTAAACATGTAACTATTAAACTATGTAACCAAGAAACTATGTAACCATGTAACTATCAAACTATGTAACCAAGAAACTATGTAACCATGTAACTATCAAACTATGGAACAATGAAACTATGTAAACATGTAACTCTGTAACCATGTACCTATCAAACTATGTAACGTTGTAACTATCAAACTATGCAACCATGCAAATTAGAAACTATGTAACCATATAATTATGTAACCATGTAACTATCAAACTATGTAACCATGTAAATAAGAAACTATGTAACCATTTAATTATGTAACCATGTAACTATGAAATTATGTAACCAGGTAAATATATAACCATATAACTATATAACCATGTAATTATGAAACCATGTAACTATCAAACTATGTAACCATGTAATCATATAACCATGTAACTTTATACAAACAGTTTTTCCACTATCCTTTCCTTGCAGGAAAATAGATTTTGTCAGTGCTGAGATTAGGCTAATATAAGGAGATACAGAAAGTGCTTGTATGCCATTAGCTTCATTTGATATTTAGATACTAAACAACTGTCACTAAATTTTGCCCTTTGCTTTGTGACTTCATCCCCTATGTTTATACATTATGTATACTGCATGGACTTCTAAACACGTTACAGCCTAACTAACCTATAACAAAAAGTGCCTTTAACAATCAACAAGCCTAGAAGAGCCTTCATTAAAAGCTAAATATTATTAGGAAAGTTCCAGACAATCTTTTGTACTTTGATACAAAGAATTGATATAGTATTTCCCATGGGGTAATTACACTCTTTGTGTTAGATTTTATTACCTTTGCCATTTCTTTAAGTACATAGTTTATGTGAGGGGCGTTGGGTTTTGTACGCTCAGCGGTGACTGACCCATAGAAGCTTGTAGAGTAAATCAGGTACAGGATCGAAGACTCATTAATCGCTGAGCAATCTTCCTTTTTTATATTGCAATAGTTTACCATTTAATGGGCAATCATATCATATGTCTGACGAAAGTACCAGAGAAAAATAATATACACTAGCCTTAATTTTGCAGTAGAAAATCATAAATTTGGATCAATTGTTCCTTCCCTCTCTCTCTCATTACCTCCCCTAGCTAATACACATTCATCCACATCTATCCATCATGCACCTACTCAATTTACAATCTCTCTTTCCCTATTCACTTTCAGCACAGTTCTCTTCCAACTCCTCTTCTCTCTCATCAATTACTATTATTATTATTATTATTATTATTTCCCCTTCACTACTTCCCTGCTCACTAGTCTGCACCCATGAACAGTTTTATTTCCTGTACTCAGCACACTCACCAGCCTACATAAACAGAAATAAACCTCACATCCACAAAACTTCCTCGCATGTCCTCTTTCTCTCCCGGCTTCGTCTCATGGCTGCTGGTGACTTCAAGCCTAACCCTGGACCTCATACAATCCCCATTATCTGCTCACGCTCCTCGCTCCATCCCAAATTTTTCCATCCATCCTGTACTTCCAATACCGCCAACCTTATCCAAATATACCCACTACCCTCTCTTCCCTTCTCCTGGAACGCCAGATTTGTTTGTAACAAACTTGCATCCATTCATGATCTATTCAATTCTAAATCCCTCAACCTCGTGTGATTACAGAAACCTGGCTCACCTACTCCGACACTACATCCCCTGCAGCTCTCTCCTATTGGGGACTCTCCCAGAAACAGACAAGGTGATGGAACTGTTCCTCTCATTGTCTTCTTTTGAATTCTACACTCTCAATGGGCAACATGGTGGCTCAGTGGTTAGCACTTTTGCCTCACAGCACTGGAGTCATGAGTTCGATTCCCGACCATGGCCTTATCTGTGAGGAGTTTCTATGCTCTCCCCATGTTTGCGTGGATTTCCTCCGGGTGCTCCGGTTTCCTCCCACACTCCAAAAACATACTGATAGGTTAATTGGCTGCTATTAAATTGCCCTTAGTCTCTCTCGGTTTGTTTGTGTATGTTAGGGGATGTAGACTGTAAGCCCCAATGGGGCAGGGACTGATGTGAGTGAGTTCTCTGTACAGCGCTGCGGAATTAGTGGCGCTATATAAAAAAATAGATGATGATCTATCTGTTTTATCATCTCTACCTTTGTGTTGCTGTCATTTTTCGTCCCCTAGATCCAGTTTCCCAATTCCGTGACAACTCTGCAGCCTGGCTCACTGTTCCTATCCTTTGACCTGCCTACACTAATACTAAGTAATTTCAACATTCCAATTGATAATCCCACTGTCTCTTCTGCTACTAAATTTGTCTCCCTCCTGCCCTCTTAGATCTATATCTGAACTGCGCCTTGTCTATGGTAACAACCTCTCCCTCTTATTTACAAAACTTCCCCCGTGCTGCTCCCCACTTATGGAATTCCCTACTACATCCAATCAGGCTTTCCCACAGCCTTCAAATCTTTAGATGCTCTGCGAAAACAAATCTCTTTTGTAAAGCTTACCTTCTCCCCAATGAACTGTTCACACTAATGCACCCTCTCACCTGTCCCATTCTCCAGTCTGGGCACACTCGCTCCTCTTGTTTCAGCTGTGCCCTCTTCCACTTAGATTGTAAGCTCTCTAATGAGCAGCGTCCTACTTACCCATTGCTTTCATGTCTGCATTTATTTTGTCTACCTTGTATGTATGTATGTATGTATGTATGTATGTATGTATGTATGTATGTATGTGTATGTATGTATGTATGTATGTATGTATGTATGTATGTATGCATACTGTGGTGCCTTACAAATCTATGATAATAAAAATAAGAATGGTAAAGCTTTGCTTGTTCCAACATGCCTTATCCTCTAAACCAAAGTAATTCTATTTACCTTGTTACCTTGTATATAAACCAACCACTGAGAGAGAGTTATCAAAGCAGCCAATCAGATTAAAGCTTTCATGATTTGTTTGCGAAAAGCAGTTTTCACAATTCATACAGAGAATCTGAAACTTTCTGACCTAAATATATGAATTTCTGCAGCTAAGGTTGCTGGTTAAAGTGTGTGTTTGTAATAGACACATCCAGGCTCTAGCGGCTTTTGCTAATTATCTTTGAGTCACACACATTGTAAAATTGTCCATTTGGATCTGTCAAGAAATTGTATGATCAGATTTATCTGTTACTGCTTTGGATCAATTCTTTAATTAGTTCTTGTTATAGCTATGCTTAGTTGTGAAATCATGCTTACAATTGGTCACCAAACAAGTCAACAATAGCCACATCGCTTTCTGTTCCATGGAGTAATGTGTTCCCAGACACTTCAATGCATCAACAGATCCTGGACACGTAAAGTGGACCCGTCACCACAAACAGTGGCAGCCATTTTGTAAGCTCAACCAATGTTCATGCCTCCTATCAATTCACTGGGAACCAATGACATCTCTGAGGACTCATTGAAGTCACTGGCTACTTGGAAATTGGTAGCTGAATATTGGCTTAGACAACAAAATGGCTACCTTCATTGTTTAGGTGGGGTACTAATTAACAGTGCTTATAACATTGACAACGAGTTCATAGACAAAATATGGACGAACGTGGAACGTGGAACGTGTCATGCATTGCCGCTTTAAAAACTTCTCATATGGTCGCCATTTTCAATAACGTAAAAACGTAGTGTTGTTATTACTTCTGATCGGGATGTTTGAGAACACAGTGTCATTAAAGAGGTAAGTCTGGATTTTATTTAATGTCTCTGAAATTATGTTCGGCCATATTTTGTCTATGAACTCGTTGTCAGTATTGTCAGCAGCGTTAATATCATTACCAGTGCTCTATTTGTGGTTGACAAGTTCACTTTACTGCTGAAATGACCACCTGGCTGACTAGAGCAGAAATACTGAATGCAGATTACTTCAGACTGTTGTTAATAAAGTTATTGAGCAATATAAAAGTTCACATGACATTTATTAGATTGCTTTGGTAAGCGGACAATCAGGTCTCCTATTCCTCTACCAGAGAACAATAACTTAGAATGATTATTCATAATTTAGACAACTGATTCCCTTGGATCATCGGTGGATTAGCCGTACTCACCCCCCTGACTCTCAACGTATCAACCTTAATTTTATTAGCAATTCTCAACTCATATTCCCTCTGACCTTCATATTAGATTGTATATTCAAATCTACAGACCTGTTCATTTTGTTTTCATATTAAACTATTTATCTACTTTTTTCATAGCTTTTTATAATAATTTAATTTACCATATATAATATTTTCTTTTATCCATCCAAACTTGCAAAACTCCCTAAAAACAATCACATTTGATACCATGAGCCAGGTTCATTAAGGAAAGCAGAACGAACATATTGCGCATTTTTTTTTAAACGCACGTATTTCGGGCATACGCACATAGATATTCAACTACAAGCGGATCTGTAGTGTGTAGTGATGAATACGGGTCTATGTACACTCTGCTCCAACAGACACAATATGCTGCAGGATACGTCCCATACATATGTGGAATATAAAGGCTCATCAGAACGCACAGAAAAATAAAAATATTAAATTATCGTCACCTGTTAATGAAAATATAAAAAAATAAAAACTAGCTCCCCAGCTGTAGTGGAACTACAAATTCCAGCATGTCTCCATGTACTTCCACAACAAGTGGAATGCCATAGTTTGCTTATGCCTGGTTTATAACGATTTCACAAATCACAGCAGCCGATTGTGCCAGGCAGTCAGACCAATCTCACCTCTAGTCCAGTCACAAATTATTCATATTTATTCATCTTTATTTATACTGCACTACTATATTACATAGAACTTTACAGAGAATGTCAGTCTGGGCAATGTTAGAGCTTACAGCTTACGTTCTCTCCAACACACATAGTTTATAAAGCTTCCTCCACCTTCTCTTGTCTCAGGTGCAACTGCAGTACCCCGAAAGAGAGAGAGAGAGAGAGACAGAGAGAGAGAGAGAGAGAGAGGAAGAGGGGGAGAGAAAAAGGGAGAGAGAGAGAAGGAGCGAGAGAGAGAGAGAGAGAGAGAAGGAGAAAGAAAGAGATAGGGAGAGGGGGGAGGAGAGAGAGAGAGAGGAAGTGGGAGAGAGAGAGAAAAAGAGAGGCAGAAAGAAAGAGAGAGAGTAGGAGAAGGAGAGAGAGAGAGAGAGAGGAAGGAGAAGAGAGAGAGAGAAGAAGAGGGGAGAGAGAGAGGGAGAGTGAGAGGAAGTGGGAGAGGGAGAGAGAGAGACAGAAAGAGAGAGAGAGTTGGAGAAAGAGAGAGGAAGGGGGGAAGAGAGAGAGAAGAGGGGGGAGGAGAGAGAGAGAGTAGAAGAGGGGGAGAGAGAGAGAGAGAGGGGGGAAGAGAGACAGAGAAGAAGAGGGGGGAGAGAGAGGAAGAGGGGGAGAGAGAGAGAGATAGAGAGGGGGAAGAGAGAGAGAAGAAGAGGGGAGAGAGAGAGAGAGAGAGAGGAAGGAGAGATAATGAGAGAGATATAGGGAAAGAGAGAGAGAGAGAAAGGCCCCTGTTTCTTGGCCTATTGATTGGTCAATTTGTTTCTGGGGGCTTCAGTATGTGGAGGCAGGTGCATGCCTTTCCCCCAACTGATCCGGGCCCTAGGAGTTTGCCTTATGTGCCCTCATTATAATCCACCACTGACCTGGATTAAGAAAGTTATCTTATAACTTTTCATTTGTGACCAAAAAGAAAACATGTTGTGGTTTTCATGCCTGAACTAGTTTCATGCCCCAGTTTCAAAATGATCAGAGACCGACTATTCTGCTGATAGCCGCGGCTGCACATTCAGCGATGCACCTGCACTGTGCTGGCTGTAAATCCTAAGAGGCTGACTGAATAGATTGTGTGGAATCCCTGACCGTTTGTCAGATCTCAGGATCCCCGGTGACGGCTACTTCAGCATTTACATATCCATTTCGCACTTCTAGAAAAACACACATTTCCACTAAACACAGTTATATTGCCAATTTCACCCACTGCACATTGCTTACTGTATAATAATTAGGAAGTTAATAGAGAACGCCTGAGTCACCCTGGAGAGAAATATAGATCTCATCTTCCAATGCCAACAAGGTATGTGCATTAATACGTTCTGTTCCTTGCTAAATGGAGACTTTGACATTTTCATGAATAGTCGCTTTTAATACATTAGGTTCTGCTAATGGAAACAAGAGAGTTGTAGCTTAAAAATATTCTGCACATAAAAAGAAATCCCTTAAAAGATAAAGCACAGAAATAAAGGAGCACAGGCAATGTTCACAGTGTCTGTTACAAACTATTAAGACAAAAACCTGTGTAATTAGCACTAATTCATTTTTATGGGGGCATAAAACAATGCAATTGTAAACAGCAAGAGAGTTGCAGAAGACTCTGTCCTAAGTCTCACTCCACGAGTACTCAGAGAGGAAACACTCAGTTCTCCAAGGACCAGAGAACTGACCACACGGCGTTTATAGTGACAAAATACACAGATGCATGTTTGAATTTGCACGGCAGAGCTGACATACCTGCACAATACAAATGATCATGAATGGGGCACAGCAGCTTATAGCAAATAATGTGCAGTTATCGTGGTGTTACAATGTAGGAGAATGCGACTTAGTGCATGAGCTCATTTGATACACTGTCTGCTTTTCTGCCTGTACAATCAGACATTGTATCTTATAAATGTATTTATATCACTATATTATATCTCCTCTCTTGTGTATCTGACGGCCTTCCCCCCATCTCCTCCTGGATGTCTTCACTTTTTCTCAAAATCAACATTGCTAAAACTGAACTCATTGTTTCCTCCTTCTAAATCTTCTCCCCATCTTGATCTTTCCATCACTGTTAATAACACCTCCATCTCTCGTGTACCCCAACTCTGTTGCCTGGGTGTCACCCTCAACTCCTCCCTTGCTTTTGCCCCCCACGTTTTATCCTTTGCCCAATTTTGTCGCTTCTATCTACATAACATCGCTCGCATCTGGCCTTTCCTTTTTTAAGAAACTATAATCCATGCACTCATTATTTACTGTCTTGATTACTGTAACCTTCTCCTCACCGGCCTCCCCCACTCCCATCTCGCCCACTTTGCTCTATTCTCAATGCGACTGCGAGGCTTATTTTTCTTTCACGCCGCTCCTCCTCCGCCTCCCCTTACACTGGTTCCCCTTCCCCTACAGAATCCTCTTTAAACCCCTCATCCTCACCTACAAGACCCTCTCCCATTCCACTGCCCCTTATATCTCTAACCTCCTCTCCATTCACACTCCATCCCGTTCCAAGTGCTCGGCCAATGACCGCCACCTCCCCTCCACCCTGATCACCTCATCCCATGCCAGAATTCAAGACTTCTCCCGTGCTGCCCCACTTCATTGGAACAACCACCATTGCTCCATCCATCTGTCCCCTATTTTGTGCTCCTTTAAACGGGCACTCAAAACCCATCGTTCGTCAAAGTCTACCAGTCATCCACCTAACCTTCTCCGTCCTCCTCAGTCTTTCCTGTTCGCCGTCCTCTTGCGTTTGATCCCCTCTACTGACTCCTCTCGTGCCTGCTGTCTGTTTCCCCTCCCCTTAGTATGTAAGATCTTATGAGCAGGGCACTCTTTTTTTCTGTCTCAATTCCATTTCTTCTTCTCCAACTGTACTTGCTATGCTTGGAGCTATTGGAGTCTTAGTTTTATTCGTCTTGTTCTGTACTGTTTTACACTGTTTGTATTGTACTTTGCATTTTATATTTTGTACGATGTTGTATTTTGCACGATCTAAAGAAGCAAAGTAACAGTTCTTTGTAAATGTGGCTAAAGAGCTGGAGTCAGTTGTACAGAGTTGCGATTGGTCTTGGGATAGCAATAATTCTAAATGTAAAGGCTGATTGGAGGATGGATTTGGAAAGTGTCTTGACCCAATGGAAGTGGAGTTTAGAAGACAATATTTCTATATTATTAGTGTAAATAAGAGTCTTGCAGAAAATACCAAAAGGCGAGAATTATATTTATATATAGTAAATGAAAAGGATTATGTGATAAAAAGGAGAAGCAACCAAAAAAACAAACATGAATTATTGTCACGGAATTGCAGAGATGGCCGCTAACCGGTATTGGCGCAACTGAACAGGGAGGCGCGGAGTCTAACATACCCCCGGTATTCACCAGGGACCCCCGCAAGGGGGTTTGGGCTTAGCTGCAGAGGGTATGCAGGACGCGCTTCTCCAAGACAGTCACCGGTGTAGCGACAGTAGTAGACAGGCGTAGTCAGGCAATCCAGGTCAGAACCAACCGAGCGGTGCAGTACACAGGGAAGATCCAGAGAGAAGTCAGG
Organism: Mixophyes fleayi; assembly: GCF_038048845.1. NCBI lineage: Eukaryota > Metazoa > Chordata > Amphibia > Anura > Limnodynastidae > Mixophyes > Mixophyes fleayi. The sequence goes on along the minus strand of NC_134404.1, from coordinate 338,818,032 downwards.
TCAAGCCAAATAGTCAAACCAGCCGGGCAGCGAGGTACCAAAACGAAACACAGGAGAGTAGTCACAGAAAGCTGAGTCAGAACCAAATAACACACTGTATCAGAAGTTCAGGAAACGCTGTAGCAGGAGTGAACCAAGACTCTGGCACTAGACATGTGTCAGAGGCTGCTTTATATACCCTAAGGTGCCTCCTGATTGGGTTAGGGAGATTTTGGTGGTAAGACATGCTGGCTGCAGACAGGCAGAGCAGATGCAGGCGTCCGTCTCCTGCACCAAGTGTCAGTGCGGAGGCGGCGCCTGACAATTATATTGGAAGTCAAGCAGTGAATGGCAGGTAACGACTGACAATCAACTTGACCTTTGCTTGTTACTTTGTAAAATAAGTGTCATGACTTTATATATCTGCCAACAAAAAGAGTAGGGGGTACATTTTTCCAGCTGCAGGCTTGAAAAAAGTAGAATTGTTGTTTATAGCAACCAATCAGATTCTAGTTATCATTTATTTAGTACATACTACAAAATGACAGCTAGAATCTGATTGGTTGCTATAGGCAACATCTCCACTTTTTCAAACTGGCAGATTGATAAATTTACCCCTAAAGGAAGTACCGTAGCAGCTGATGATAGTCGGATAGCCTTTTGTACACTGGTCATGGGCTATTACTGGTAAAAATGGAGCCATTATAGATCAGAGGCCATCAACTGTATAAATCAAATTAGCAGGACAATGGAACATAGAGAAAATGTGGACGTTTAATTTAAAATACATCGAAATGTTATGAATTAAAAGTCTTGTTGAATAATAAATTGCAAATACACAGATACATTTTAACCCATAGTATATATTAGCAAGTCACATGTACGAAATAAGATATCAGTTTCATATCAGCATCTTCCCCTCCTCCTTCAAACATGCTCTCGTATCCCCCATTCTTAAGAAACCTACTCTCGACCCCACTTCTCTCTCGAACTATCGCCCCATATCTCTTCTCCCTTTTGCCTCCAAAATTCTCGAGAGGCTCGTCTGCAGCCGTCTCACCTCCTACCTTTCTGAATACTCCCTCCTTGATCCTCTCCAGTCTGGCCACTTCTCCCTTCTCATCCTCCTTGACCTCTCTGCAGCCTTTGACACCGTTGACCACCCCCTCCTCCTTCACACCCTCCAGTCTTTCGGCTTCTCCGTCCCAGTCCTGTCCTGGTTCACCTCTTACCTTAGTCACCGATCCTTCTCTGTCACCACCTCTGGGTCTCTCACCCCCGTCCACCCTTCCAGTCGGGGTCCTTCAGGGCTCTGTTCTGGGATCCTTACTCTTCTCTCTATACACCTCCTCCCTGGGTGAACTCATCAGCTCCTTCGGCTTCAGCTACCACCTTTACGCTGACGACACTCAACTATACCTCTCCTCTCCTGATCTCTCTCCCTCCCTCCTCTCTAGGGTGTCCACCTGCCTCTCTGCCATCTCCTCCTGGATGTCCTCTCGATTCCTCAAACTTAACCTTGCCAAAACTGAGCTCATAGTTTTTCCTCCCTCTCATACCTCATCCCCTTCTGACCTCTCCATCACTGTCAACAACACCTCTATCTCCCCTGTCCCCCAACTTCGCTGCCTTGGTGTCATCCTCGACTCCTCTCTCTCCTTTGGCCCCCACATCCTCTCTCTTGCTAAATCCTGCTGCTTCCAGCTGCGTAACATCGCTCGCATCCGACCCTTCCTCTCCCAAGATGCCACCAAATGCCTTATCCACTTTCTGATCATCTCCCGCCTGGACTACTGCAACCTCCTCCTCACTGGCCTCCCCCACTCTCATCTCGATCCCCTTCGATCTGTTCTTAACGCTGCCGCTAGGATTATTTTTCTTTCTCGCTGCTCCTTTTCTGTCTCCCCCCTCTACCTAGCCCTTCACTGACTCCCATTCCCCTTCAGAATCCTATTTAAGCTCCTCACACTCACCTACAAGGCCCTCGCCAAATCCACTGTGCCCTACATCTCCACCCTCCTCTCTATTCATACTCAGAGCCGGATTAACCATAGGGCTAACTGGGCTACAGCCCAGGGGCCTCGGGCATCCAGGGGGCCCTTGAAAGTGCTCAACAGCATTACTGATCGGTCGGGGGCACCTCCGGCCCGATCAATGCAGCTGAGCACTTTCACTGCGGTCCTTCCCCGGCGCGCTGTAGTCTCCTTACTGAGATCTCGTGAGTCTCACGCTCACGAGATCTCCTCAGTAAGGAGCGTACAGCGCGCCGGGGAAGGACTGCAATGCCAGGACAAGGAGGTAAGTGCCTGGGGGCGGCTCGGATCACGGGGTAGGGGCGGCTTAGACCACAGGGGGGGGCTCGGATCATGGGGGGGCCCTCACGGGGGAATGGAGGCCCCCTTAGCCCAGGGGCCTCCATTCCATTAATCCGGCCCTGTTCATGCTCCATCCCGCCCTCTCCGTTCTGCCTCTGACCATCGCCTCTCTTCCCCCCTTATAACCTCCTCCCACACGCGTATCCAAGACTTCGCCCGCGCTGCCCCCCTCCACTGGAACAAGCTCCGTCCCTCCATCAGAACTTCCCCTAATCTGTCCAGTTTCAAACGGGCCCTAAAAACCCACCTTTTTCTTAAAGCCTTTCTGTCTCTAACTTCACTTTCTACCTTATCTTCTGCCTCCGTCCCCCTACTCTCCCTCTCTCCCCTGCGTCTCTCTGTCTGTCCACCCCTTCCCTTAGATTGTACGCTCCTTTGAGCAGGGCCATCTCTCCTCCTGTTTCCACCACTTCTAACTCTGCTCTCCAGCTACTTAGCCCTCCTCCTCGAGGGTCCTCCACCCCACGTCCACTCTCGCTCCCTCCTCCCCCCTGGGGGTCTCCCTGTCTTCCGCGCCCTCCTTCTTGGGCCCTGTCATTTGCGGATCCTCCCTCCCCCTTCCCCGCCCTCTCTAGCTGTGCATTGAGCTTACTGAGTTGCTGTGCTTACTGTTTACTGTACTGTGCTGTCTCCCATTGTATTGTAATTTGTTTGTCTCTGTACGGCGCTGCGGACGCCTTGTGGCGCCTTATAAATAAAATTTAATAATAATAATAATAATATCACATATACTCTATTGATCTGATTAAAATTTGCAAACTTAATCATCTATTGTTTTGATAAATGAAACAGTTTTACAGTGAATCACTTGTGTTGTGACTATATGATACAGAATGTGAATACTGGATAACAGCTGTGTGACGGGAGATTGTTGAATGGCTTTCTTCTAGACAAACCATCTATTTCTAGCAGCTGTTAAAACTTATAAATTGATTGAGCAACTTTTGTGTATCATTGTCTGCGACACATATATAGGAAAAGTAGCTGACAGAGAGTGATGGTCCTTGTAGTGTAATTTTGGATACCTCTTGATAAGTTAGTTCTCAATTCAAAAACACATAAATGTATGTATGTAGACAAACAAGCAATAAACAAAATATCCTGCTACTCCCACCTTCGGCATATATTCAAGATATGCCCCTTTCTCACCAAGGAAGCTACGAAAACCCTCGTTCACTCGCTTGTAATCTCCCGCCTTGACTACTGTAACCTCCTTCTCTCTGGTCTACCTGATTCTAACCTTGACCCTCTTAAGTCTATCCTCAATGCTGCTGCCCACCTCATTTTTCTCTCCCGCTGCTCTGTCTCTGCTGTCTCCCTCCAACAGTCACTACAATGGCTCCCCATGGCCTACAGAATTAAATTTAAACTCCTCACCTTCACCTTTAAAGCTCTTGATCAAGTATGCGGCCATGGACAATCTACTTTACAAAGCGTTGTACATAGTCCATGGCCGCATACTGACATTACCCCCTTAACAGCACCGATAACAACGTTGCGGCTCCCGATAACGTTGCGGCTCCCAGTGACGGCTTCTTCATTCATCGCGATTGCTTGCAATCGGTGGGCACATCAGTCGTCCTGCAGCCTCATCGGGAAGGAGCCCTTTGGTGTGAAGACGTCGGGGTAAGTGTTGTCAGAATAATCATCATCATTATTCTGTACCCCACCCGTCAGTAGACCCCTTCCTGCAACCTGAAATGCACCTTCACATAGACGATGATGGATTTTTGTTGTCCATGAAGGTAGAAGCTCATTTTGCAAGGTGTTCCCAACTTGACGTGGGCATGTTCTGGGCTGTGTAGGACTGATTACAGCAAGAGCAGTAATGTTTTGCACATCAGAAGCACTGAATATTAAGTAACAGGTGTCACGAGCCGCGGCGGTACTCACAGCCGCCGCGGCTCGCTTCTCATGCGCCCCAGCGTCCCGGCCGTCACCTTGACGACCGGGACGTCATTTCCTCTTCCTGTCCGGCCGTTACCAGGGCAACGGCCAGACGCTAGTACACTAGCGATGCGTCCCGGCGGTGCTGGTAGCCGGGCGCATGCGCATAGCAGGCAGCCTGTGGGCTGATTAGGCTTATTAACAGGTATTAGCCTGCAACTGTGTAGGTCAGGGGCAAGCCCTGATTGGCCCTGCTGGATACTAGTAAATTAGCCTGCAGGAGTGTGTTCAACTGCTGATTGGTCTGTGTCTGTACTTAAGGCAATGAGGTCTGCTGCCTCATTGCCGGTTATAGCTTCTGTGCTCCAGTCTGCTGACCTGCTTGTTCCAGTCCCTGTATCCTGTATCTACGTTTGACTTCCCGTGTATGACCCTTGGCTTCGTATTGGACTTCGCTTGTGTTTCCTGTGACCCTGATCCTTGGCTTGTTTACCCGTTCTGCTACTTTGCCTGTGACCTCTGACCTCAGCTTGTTCATCATTACTGTTACCTGCTGCCGGCCTTTGACCTCTGCGTGGACCTGACTCTTCTTGCCTGGGTTCTCCCCAGCCGGTACACACTTCACGACCCTCTGTCAGTCTGCAGCCCAGTCTGTCCCCACCATCAGGGGCTCCAGTGAACACCTCACAGCAGAGTAGACTCCGGGTTGTGTTGTGCCGGCTGGAGGGGTTCCTAACATTATAACCGGCCCACTCACGGAGACAAGATTAGGATGGATGCAAGTGGATCCACACCGTCTCCGGCACAAACCCTAGCAGGCCATGTTGAGTCTTTGTATCAGATGATGCAGGGATTGGCTGAGCGTATGTCTGTTCAAGAAGAAGCCACAAAAGCTTCACAATCTCCTCCAGATCCCATCTGTGAGCCCAAAATGAATTTACCGGATCGGTTCTCCGGAAATAGAACCTTGTTTCGGAACTTCAGGGAGAGCTGCAAGCTCTATTTTCGGATGAGACCCCGCTCCTCCGGTTCAGAGCAGCAACGAGTTGGGATTATTATTTCCCTTCTACAGGGTGACTCCCAGTCCTGGGCGTTTTCTTTGCCACAGACCAGTCCAGCCATGCAGTCCGTAGACTCCTTCTTTGAGGCATTGGGTTTACTGTATGATGACCCGGATCGAGTGGCCTCCGCGGAAGCTCACCTACGGTCCTTGAAACAAAGCAGACGGTCGGCAGAAGAATACTGCGCGGAATTCCGTAGATGGTCACCTGACAGTGGATGGAACGACCCTGCCTTACGTAGTCAGTTCCGTGTCGGCCTATCTGAACAGATTAAAGATTCGCTGGTGCAATACCCGTCTCCTAGCTCTCTGGAGGATCTGATGCACCTCTCCATTAAAATTGAAAGGAGATATAAAGAGCGGAAAACTGAAAAGGAAACGTCATCACCTCCATCCGCCTTCGTTCCTATCTCCCAGGATGGTGAGGAACCAATGCAATTGGGAGCATACCGTCTTTCCTCTGAGGAGAGAGACAGGAGACGGTCACAAGGCTTATGTTTATATTTTGGCGCAAGAGGCCACTTCTCCCGTTCTTGCCCAAACAAGTCGGGAAACGAGCATGCCTAAGGAACGAGGGGAGAGTTCACTTAGGTCTACAAATTGTCTCCCAGAAAAATGCACTATTGGTCCCTGCACAGCTCACGTTCAGTGCTCGTTCTACGAAACTATCAGCCTTCATTGACAGTGGAGCTGCTGGCAACTTCCTTGACATCGAGTTTGCCCGCTCTGCTGGTATTCCGCGGATTAAACTCCAATCTGCCATTACGGTATGTGGCTTAGATGGTAGTCCGTTGCCAGGCGGCAAGATTACTTGGGAGACCCCACCATTACAGTTGAACATTGGCGCTCTCCATTCGGAATCCATAGTCTTACGTCTTATCGAATGTCCTTCGGTTCCTTTAATTCTGGGCCACCCTTGGCTATTCTGCCATAACCCCGTCATGGATTGGGCAAAAGGAGAAATTGTCCAGTGGAGCCCCCATTGTACACAGTCTTGCTTGACACTACCTCTACGTATTATTCAGTCTATTCCGAAACAGCTCCCTTCTCAGTATCATGACTATTGGGATGTTTTCTCCAAAAAGGCTGCTGACACACTACCACCGCACCGCAATTTCGACTGTGCCATTGAGCTCATTCCGGGCTCTAAATTACCCAAGGGACGCTTGTATCCTCTCTCTGGTCCAGAGACCAAATCCATGCAGGAGTATATTGACGAAAACTTGGAGAAGGGCTTCATCAGGCCATCCAAGTCCCCAGTAGGAGCGGGGTGTTTCTTTGTACCCAAGAAGGACGGTGGACTCAGACCCTGTATCGATTATCGAGGGCTGAACCTTATTACGGTTAAGAACACCTACCCCCTTCCCCTCATCTCCGTTCTTTTTGATCAATTAAGAGGAGCCACATCTTCACAAAAATTGATCTTCGTGGGGCCTATAATCTCATACGTATTAGAGCAGGTGATGAGTGGAAGACGGCTTTCAACACGCTCTCGGGCCATTACGAATACCTGGTCATGCTGTTTGGCCTTAGTAATGCTCCTGCCGTATTTCAGGACTTGATTAATGAGGTGTTACGTGAGTTCCTGGGACACTTTGTTGTTGTTTACTTAGATGACATCCTCATATATTCAAAATCGTTGTCTGTGCACCAGGGTCATGTCAGACAAATCCTACAGAAATTACGGGAACATCACCTCTACGCTAAACTCGAGAAATGCGAGTTCGAGGTCCAGAAGGTATCCTTCCTCGGTTATCTAATCTCCTCAGAAGGTTTCTCCATGGACCCAACCAAGGTCCAAGCAATTCTGGATTGGATACAACCGAATAACCTCAAGGCGGTCCAGAGATTCCTGGGATTCGCCAATTACTACAGGAGGTTTATTGGCGGCTTTGCTGATATCGTGGCTCCTATCGTCACCTTGACCCGCAAAGGAGGTGATCCAACTGTTTGGTCACAACAGGCAATAAATGCATTCAAAACCCTGAAGGAAGCTTTTGTGTCTGCTCAGGTTCTCAGACATCCGGATCCTAGGGTACCGTTTGTTCTTGAGGTAGATGCGTCTGACGTCGGTGCTGGGGCCGTCTTGTCACAAAAAGACCCCCAGACCCACCGCTTACATCCATGTGCCTTTTTTTCCCGTCAGTTCTCATCAGCGGAAACCAACTATGACGTGGGAAACCGAGAATTGCTGGCAATTAAATGGGCCTTTGAGGAATGGCGGCACTGGTTGGAAGGCGCTGCACACCAGATCTCCGTTATAACGGATCATAAAAACTTACAGTATATACAGTCAGCCAAACGTCTGAACCCCCGACAGGCTCGGTGGTCGCTGTTCTTCACTCGGTTCAACTTTATTATCACCTATCGTCCTGGTTCCAAAAATATTCAAGCGGACGCCCTGTCTAGAAGTTTCCTGGCACATCATGCTCCGGTCACTTGCCCAGATCCTATTGTTCCTGTGTCTATGATTCATGCCGGATTAACTCAAGATTTGAGCTGTACCTTACAAAGGTTCCAGAGGTTGGCTCCTGATAACACTCCGGCAGGATGTTTGTTTGTCCCAGTTCATCTAAGGAAGACAGTCCTTGCTGAGGCACACAACAGTCGGACTGCTGGGCATCCTGGAGTCTACAAAACACTGGAAATCCTTTCCCGTACTATATGGTGGCCGTCTCTGTCTGCTGACGTCGAGTCACGTCCGGTCCTGTGAAGTTTGTGCCAGGAACAAAGTTCCCAGGACTCGCCCGGTAGGTCAGTTAGTTCCGTTGGCCGCCCCTGGTAAACCTTGGACACATCTGTCCATGGACTTTATAGTCGATCTGCCACCCTCTGCGGGACACAATACCATTTGGGTCGTGGTAGACCGGTTCAGCAAGATGGCGCATTTCATTCCACTCACTAGGCTTCCTACTGCTCGAGATTTAGCAATCTTGTTCATTCAACACATTTTCCGCCTCCATGGACTCCCTACAGACATCGTCTCCGATCGGGGTTCCCAGTTCATAGCGCAGTTCTGGAGATCATTCTGTACCCTCCTGGGAATCAAGGTCAGTTTATCATCTGCATACCACCCTCAGTCAAATGGGCAGACTGAAAGGGTTAACCAGTCCTTGGAGAAGTTCTTGCGATGCTACATATCGGAGTTCCATGACAACTGGTCCTCCTTGTTGCCCTGGGCAGAATTTGCCTGTAACAACTCCTGTCACTCATCCACGAAAACCTCTCCGTTCTTTTGCAATTATGGTTTCCACCCCAGATCTAACTCCTTGTATTCACTCCAGTCCGTTGGTATTCAGGAGATCCGTTCCACTGCCAGGGATCTCAGAGTTGTCTGGAAGAAAGTACATTCATCTTTAAAACAAGCCTCACTTGTTGCAAAAAAAATTTCGGACCGACACCGTACCCCCTGCTCTCTTAAGGTTGGCCAGAAAGTCTGGCTGTCTACAAAAAATATCAGGCTGAAGCAACCTTGCAAGAAGTTGGGCCCTAAATTCATCGGGCCATTTCCCATCATCAAGCAGGTGAACTCTGTTGCATTTAGGTTAAAAATTCCGGGCTCGTTAAGAATTCCAAACACATTTCATTGTTCTCTGTTAAAACCAGTTCTTTATCCAGCTCAAGCCCAGTCTTCAGCCAAGCCACAGAGGTACAGTGTTCAGAAAATCTTGGATTCCAAAAAAGTGCAAGGACAGGTGCACTTTTTGGTACAGTGGAGGAACCGTGGGTTAGAAGAACGTTCTTGGGTTCCGCGGAGACAACTCCATGCTCCCAAACAATTGAAGGAATTCTTCAGGAAATTTCCAAGAAAACCTGGGTGTCGGGGTCCCTTGACCCCTCCTCAAGGGGGGGGTACTGTCACGAGCCGCGGCGGTACTCACAGCCGCCGCGGCTCGCTTCTCATGCGCCCCAGCGTCCCGGCCGTCACCTTGACGACCGGGACGTCATTTCCTCTTCCTGTCCGGCCATTACCAGGGCAACGGCCAGACGCTAGTACACTAGCGATGCGTCCCGGCGGTGCTGGTAGCCGGGCGCATGCGCATAGCAGGCAGCCTGTGGGCTGATTAGGCTTATTAACAGGTATTAGCCTGCAACTGTGTAGGTCAGGGGCAAGCCCTGATTGGCCCTGCTGGATACTAGTAAATTAGCCTGCAGGAGTGTGTTCAACTGCTGATTGGTCTGTGTCTGTACTTAAGGCAATGAGGTCTGCTGCCTCATTGCCGGTTATAGCTTCTGTGCTCCAGTCTGCTGACCTGCTTGTTCCAGTCCCTGTATCCTGTATCTACGTTTGACTTCCCGTGTATGACCCTTGGCTTCGTATTGGACTTTGCTTGTGTTTCCTGTGACCCTGATCCTTGGCTTGTTTACCCGTTCTGCTACTTTGCCTGTGACCTCTGACCTCAGCTTGTTCATCATTACTGTTACCTGCTGCCGGCCTTTAACCTCTGCGTGGACCTGACTCTTCTTGCCTGGGTTCTCCCCAGCCGGTACACACTTCACGACCCTCTGTCAGTCTGCAGCCCAGTCTGTCCCCACCATCAGGGGCTCCAGTGAACACCTGACTGGCAGAGTAGACTCCGGGTTGTGTTGTGCCGGCTGGAGGGGTTCCTAACAACAGGATGGGGATTTCAAGCTTGGAAATAAGAAATTGGGAGACAATTGCAAACTACCAGCCTCATATTTATCATCATTACCACCCCCACTTTGAACACCTTTATCCTATGGTCTCCTAATATTAGCTCCCTCTACTGATATATTCTGTGTTGCTGTGAATACTTTGATTATTATTTTTTTTTTAACATGTCACTTTACCAAAGAACATGACTCAAAAAGTTTTGAACATTTGGCTGCCGGACAAACTTTCTAAACGTAGTATATGTCCTCTCGGCCTGAAAGGCATTGCTCGTCCAATCTAAGTGCTATACAGTTCAGAAAGGATGGGTTTTAAAACCACAGGCATATAAAACAGAAGGAAATAGAGACAATCTAGAAGACAACATGGGCTGTTAGAGTAATAGCTCCGGACAAATAAGCTTGCACAGCAAGACAACCAACATTCCGAAAGACGTGCAACTGATATAAGTACGTTCTTCCCAAAGAATATATTCTCCCATCTGTAAAAATCACTGTACGCTGGCAGCAAAAGCAATTTACATCAGACTGTGAAAACACAAAGTTAAGTCTTCTCCAGATGTGGCAAGAATAAGAATACAACGTAGGTTAAAATAAAATAGGAAGCTGACAATGCGATAAAAAGTGAAATATACAGGTACAGAGCGGATCTGGTCTAGACATAATGAAGGCAGACATTTTTGGAGGTGAGAATGCAGCCTGTCCGTGGACTAAGAACCAGTGACATCAATGAGGCTCCGCGTAGTCAGACATTTTATGGGTGGAGCTAGAATTGGTGGGAATGCGCCCTCAGCAATGTACAAGGATCTAATTAGTGATATCACTGCAATAATCTACACAGAAATTTATTTGTTTTTTTAATATTTTGTTGTCCTTCAACTTCACCTCCACCAAGGTTTAAATACATATTATTAGATTCATTTTCGTCCTCTTCTTCTTCCTATTATATAACATTATTTTACGACCAGACAGTGCACCATTAACGAGAGTCAGGGGTAAGCGCAAGATTTTGAGAGTGGGATTCCAAATATGCTTCTTCCCCAAATAGTCATATACATTGTGAAGGGGAGTATAGTACCTATTATCAGTACTGACTACCCTGATACAGAACAGAACGACATGAGGATTCCGAATGAAGACTACAGCGACCTGTGAAAAACCTACCTACCGGAATGCAGAAGACTTCACATCACGACTCCCTGTGTTGACGGCTTGAGAAAATGACGTCATCGTGAAATGCGACTTGGCTTAAAGCGGCGATGGATCCCCCTGTCATTTATGTAGAGTAAGTACTGTTTTAGGGGTTAGGGGTGTTAGGGATATTAGGGTTAATCCTAACCCTAACTCTAACCTTAAACCCTAAAATAGTACTTACTTTACATAAATGACAGGCGGGTCCGTCCATTGCTGCTTTAAGCCAAGTTGCGTTTCCAGATGACATCATTTTCTCAAGCCAACAACACAGGGAGTCGTGATGTGAAGTCTTCTGCATTCCGGTAGGTGGGTTTTTCACAGGTCGCTGTAGTCTTCATTCGGAATCCTCATGTCGTTCTGTTCTGTGTCTGGGTAGTCAGTATCGTGAAACTAACTATCACCGGTGAAGGGAGTAGATTCAAAGGTAGCAGCCTTTTGGTCAGGGACGAGCGTTTAGGTGCAAAACTTGGGTCTCCACCAGGTAATTCAGAGGATGAACATATATAAAATTTCACTAAATGTACAACAAAACTACAGAAAACAGTGAACATCTATCCCTCATTCAGAACACTACTTCACTTTGTGGCTCCCTCTAACTAGTGGCCAACTAGGCCACTTATCACTTTCACCGTAGTGACTGAATGTACAAATACATAATTCTTGAACTGCTGCGATTCTCTCCTAAGCCAATTACTGTGGTCTCTCTCTCAGTGCTCTCCTGAGCTGAAACTAGTTCTCCTAGGACTGACCTCTGGCCGTCTACAACTAATTCTCTGTAACTTAGAATTCTTATCTTTCTAAATTCAAACAACCTACTGACCCACAGACCAACACTACTGTGTGACTGGGGAGGGGGGCAATTTATCAAGCCCTAAACCATGTAGTGGTAATTTAATAAAAGCCTAACGATATCTGAGATATCTCCTGCATTAGGCAAAGTGAGCACAGTCCAACAGTCCCCATTATACTCAATGGGGGCAAATTTATTGCGCTCAGAAAAGCTTAGCTTTTCGGAGCTTGACCCTGACGGCTAATGGCATCTGAAGATGGCATTAGCCATTCAATTCTATGGGGAGAGCATTGCAGGAGAAGGATCTTTGGATCCCTCGTCAACTACTTTGCTGCTTTCCCCTGCTCAACTGCGCGAACCTAGATCTCGTATGTGTAGTAAATACAGCGGTTTAGAACCCAAGTCTTCATCACTTTTAGATGGCATGTTCCAACATGACTTTTATAGTAAATGACCCATTAAGTCATCTGTCTTTGGTAGGACAGATGATACTCAATGGGGCAAATATCCGAACATTGTTAAATAGCAATTTTTCCCATTTGCACTCTGGCCGGACTGATATGCAATCGTGTGGCACTTAACACCATGTTTCAAGCTCCTATTTCCCAATAGATTATAACCTTGCAAGCAGCATTGTCTTTCCTCCTTGTCTGTTTGTCAATAACCAGTCTTATTTAATCACTGTGTCTGCTACCAGTTGTAAAAATGCTGCAAAGTATGCTGGCTCTATCTAAATAAATGTTAATAAACAATAAATAAATAAGCATGATGCAATAGGATTAGAGCTGTCTGTTTATATGTAAAAATGTGCCAAACAATCATATACGTCATTACCGTCCATTGACTGTAAATCACCTAATAACAAATTACAAAGCCTTCTGGTACATTAATTATCACATAATTACTAATAATAATGCATCCTTGCAGTCACAGAATAGAAGGAATATCATATCAACAAATAAAAACATAAGAGTACGTCTGTTATAGTAGTAAGAAGAAATAAAAGAAAACATTATTTGGATTCAAATTAACACATAGTGAAAACAAATATAATCCAAATAAAGACAGTTAAAGCATAATAGAGTTTAAGGAGTGAGTGTGCCCAGTTCATGTATCCAAAACACCTCCCGTTAATTGAATCTTATCCTTCTATCTCTGCCCCATTCGGAAACTGATATACTCTCTAATTCCTGAAACCTGACTTGAGAAATTGTGTCCCACAAACATAAAAGCAGAGCTGGGAATTCCTTCACACCCCATCAAATCGCTGATTCGTGCTGGAAAAACCTATCCCTAGTGGTTTGAGTGGCATCTCCTATATATAGCAACCCACATATACTTAATTGTATAAACCACTCATGTGTCACTGCTATAATGTCCTTGAAACGTTTGACCTCTACGAGGATGGAAGGAAATATCTCTTCTGAAGATGTCTGAACATTGTTTAGAGAAAGAAAATGTACTTTTTCAGGGGAAAACAATAAATGTTGTGTTGTATAATGTTCAATAGTAGAATCAGCTCTCACCAAAAGATCACATACTACATTTTTATGCCATTTAAAGCCAGCTAAGGGGGAGTATTGGAAACTTTCATATAGTGGGATACGTTCAAGATAAAATAGATTCCTATTTTAAGACACGATTACAGACAATTTGGACATAAGAGTGATAGATCTGTTTAAATGGTAAAAATACTTGCATATGAAGGGGCAAAATTGGACCCCATTGCCGTTTCTCTGTGTGGTTTAAAATTGTTTTTAAAATACTAATATATTACTGTACAATATCCAAATATAACTGATGTACATACAACCACATTACCCTATCTATGTATACAACATAATAATGTATTATAATATGTTTTATTACACCAGTAGATTGTGTACAAATAGGGCAATACCACTTCTGCAATTAGTACTGCCAAGATAACATCCCTCACCGGCCCGTTAATTAAATAGGGGGAGAACTTATTGCTGACACATTGCGGAGTAAGAGAAGAAGTGACAGGAAGTGAGAGACAGCTGGAAGCCCTGGCACATAACAAAAGCATGGAAGTGGTTAATTTCAGGAGTGACTGGGTGCTATCTAAGATCTGGAGGTGGGAAAAGCCAAGGATTACCCATTGTCTTCCACTGGTCTGGCCCAGACATTGTAGCAGGGATACAGCAGAGGAGCCACTGTGAAAGGCTGACTCATCTCCACTCCCACTCCAACCCCCTGGCCCAGCACCCACCAATGTTACAAATGAGAGACCCAGGGGTTTGCCTGAAGGAGAGAAAAACACAGTGGGAATTTGAACTTGGATATAAGGAACCCCTCCAGTGGGTGGGATGGGATGTTTGGTGTGTATGGATTTTCTGAGATTTGATTTCATGGAAGGTGCAGGGCTGACTGGTGTGGAGTTTCTGTGCTCTACTAGCAGACCCGGTGACCATCGCTGTCCTTGATCTTGGGAAGGAGACCTGTCATCACATCACTCCATCGGGAGATACTCACCAGGTTCTGGGTAAATTGATGTGCCCACCGGTGGTAATCGTTTTCACGATTACCACCATTCCGACACAGAGGACACCTACAAGGAAAATCCGAATGTCTAAAAAAACAATTTGAAACTAACCAGACTTACCTCCAAAGCGACGCTTTGGAGCTTAATTTAAAGTGACAATGGCGGGACCCCTCAGGAAAAGTGTTTAAACACTTAACCTGACATTGCCGCTTTAAATTAAGATTTATTCAGGTCGCGGTGACATCAAAGTGTTGTGCCGGACATCTGTGTATTCGGAATAACTTTCGGGGAGCATGCATGCTGCTATGGGAGAAGTACAGCGTCGCTTTGGAGGTGAGTCTGTTTAGTTTCAAATCGGTTTTTTAGACATTCAGATTTTCCTTGTAGGTGTCCTCTGTGTTGGAATTTTCCGCACCGTTAAACTGTACCCCACCTGTGCCCACAGGAGTGGGGAGACTGATACCCAGAGCCTCACTATGTTGGTGGTGAGTTGGCCAAGCGGCTGGGAACAGATTCTTTTGCTTGTGGATCTGTTGCATGGCTAATGTGGGTGGGATACGTTGCTGGGATTCCTACTGACACTAGTGATCCGCTGACCTATTGTTTAAAGGGTGCAGTCTTATGCTCTGTTACTGTAGAAAAAGTAAAGATAACATTGTAGCTTTTGATCTTCTCCTTGCCTGTGTGAATCCTGAACTTGAGATGGCAGGGTAACCTAGTGAGCCCCAGTTCTAAACAATCCAGTATCCTCACAGGCGTACATTCTTACCAAAAGTACACTTTTGGTTGTGTTTGTCGTTTCCTATATGTGCCAAAGGAGGATATGCCGTTTCTCCCTGGACCCATAATGTAACACTTTCTTAATAAAAATCTTACCTTCCATAATAGCAGAGAGATAGCGATGTGATGTGGCTCGTTAGTAGTTAATGCTATAATCACATTACCCTATTTGTAAACAATACAATAATGCGGTCACATATCTTCCATATATACACTACAGAGAATATTGTGTTGATAGTTATTAATACATGTTGCACGCTGCATTGAATATAGAGCGCTACAGAATCTGCTGGCGCTATATAAATAAATGTTGATGTTGATGATGAATATATGGGTGAACTTTGGGACAGCAGACGCATGCAAAGAAATCAACGTGTAAGCAAATCAATTTAACCCTTTAACTCGTGACATTGTACTCACTCAGTACTGCTGTCTAGGCAATGCAAATTTTAATAGATTGTCACGCCCTTCATGTACATTAACTACGGGCAAACACTTCTTCCCCGTCCTGTTCCCTTCCTGAAATCATAGGCTGTGATAAGGGTCCTTTGTTCACGAAGATGAATTGAGCATTGCTGCCTTCTGTGGCATATGTTCTGGTTATGCACAGAGTGGTTTTGCAGATGATATGCACAAAATCGCCATTTACGTCCCTTCATAACCCAAACCCTGTGCGTTTGATTATGTTTTTCACAGACCATTTCTGCCCACTACAGAGTTGATACCTGTTTTTAATGATCCTCTCTCCAAAACACCAATCCCTGTTATCTCTTGTTACATTGTATCTAATCCCTGCCTGTTACAGCTCTAACTCTTTTCCCATGTACACAGCTTGGGGCAGTTATGTCCTTTCACATTGGATTACAAAGTATTCTGAATAAATTCAGAATATGAACATTTGTGGCAGTCAGAGGCCCAGGAGCTGAATAACATAGGTAGTGTGTTGGCATGTTAACATATCTCAGATGTGATACACATACACTATAAGACGGCTTTTTATGTGCCACAGAAACAAGTTCATTATAGATTTCTTAGCGAAAAAGTTTCAAAGGAAAAGTGAAATATTTAGAGTCATTTACAAACTGCAAAAGTGTAAAACTGCAGAGCAAATATCCTGTGCATCGGTTTTGCACAAACACACCCAAATTTATGAATAAGTGGATTGCAAGATGTCAGTGCTGGAGTGCAAAAGTTTGTACTGGTCAACAGGAGGCGCTGGATGGACATGGAAGGAAAAGAAGAGTGAATGAGCTCTTATTTGGTATCCTTTTACAATTATATATTAATGTCTCATCATATACAATAAGATAATATAAAAGTATTATAAAAATTAATTTATAACTAAAGTGTCACACATCGGGGTCTTAGCTGCAGCTACCTCATCTGCTGCTGTCATATCACGGCTACCTGGGTCCCTCCTGGTCGCCTGCAGCATTCCTGTCCTTCACATCTCTGTTTGTAAACAAACACCTACTGTTTGTTCTGCTGCATGGGCGCGGCCATCTTGGATGCAGTCAGGTGATCATTCCAGACCAACCAGATTCAGCAGCTGTGATCACATGAACTGTGCATCCCATAGTTGTTTGGGACGCCCTATTTAAACCTGCTGCTGTGATCTGTTTATTGCCAGAAGAACACACTTCTCTCTTGAGGATAGTTCTTGGCTCCAGGTTCCAGTTGTTCCTGCACTGTTCCTAATTCCCTGTGTTTACAAAGTGATTATCTTCAGTGCACTGAGTCTCTAGGGCTTATTTCCAGTTCCGTGTATCTGTGTGTGGGTTTCAGGTCTGTGCCTGCAACGCAGTCCTGAGTTCACCAGTCCGTGTCACGGTTCTGAGATCCTAGTCCCTGTCTCCAGTTACAGTCTGTTCTTAGTAGAGATGGGCGGGTCCGGTTCCCCGAGAACCGAACTCACCCGAACTTTGGGTATCCGAGTACCGAGCTGAGCAGCTTGGTACTCTCCCGCCCGTTCCGAATCCAAATCGAGGCCGAACGGCATTGTGACGTCATCGGATCTCGGAGCTCGGTTCTCGCGATACTTTAACATTATAAATACACGCCTCCACAGCAATCCATCGCCATTTGACAGAGGGAGAGAGCAGGGTGTAGTCACAGGCTGATTAGAGCAGGGACAGAGAATCCAATATTCTTCTTACAATTGCTCTAACAAAAATCGCTAGAGAAGAGAGGAGGATAGAGGTTTATTATTTTTTGTTAATATTTGGCACTCCCCAGTGCTTTTGGGGTGTCCCCCATAATTGTGCATAAATATTTCTGGCTGTCAAATGTCATATCTGTCAGCAGTATCTACCAAATAATTTTTAGCACTCCTTGGTGCTTTTGGGGTGTCCCCCATAATTGTGCATAAATATTTCTGGCTGTCAAAAGTCATATCTGTCAGCAGTATCTACCAAATAATTTTTAGCACTCCCCAGTGCTTTGCGCTCAGAATGGATTCAAAGCAGTCCACATATGATCAGAATGAGCAACCAGGTTCTGTCACCAGTCCTGATGTTAGTGTTCCCAGTACGTCATCTGGCCAAGGCGATGTCAAACAACAGAGTGTTTCCAAATTAGTGCAAAAAACAAAAACCCAAAAAAAATGTACTGTATTGAAGCGAAAAAGACGTGTAACTGAGCAAAAGTTAAGTGACGATAAAAAAAAATTGCAAGCATGCCATTCTACACACGCAGTGGCAAAGAGAGAATGAGGCCTTCACCTTTGGCTATTAGTGTCAGATCCCAAAAAGTTACCCAGCCTACAATTGGTGCACAACTACTGTTACGCGTCAAAGCCGAGCTGCAAGATAACAGTGAGGCATTACAGGATAATGTTTGCTCTGATTCACAAATGACACCAATCCCTGTGGAGAGTCCATCCAACAGTGGTATGTCTAATCGTGAGCATTCTGTTAGTGTACCCATAAAGAAGGGCCCTTTCAGCAGTTCTGCTGATGTGTACCTGAACAGCCCGAGTGTAGCCGCTGATACACAAATTGAGGATGCCACTTTGGAAATAGAAGAGGATGAGGGGAGATTTGTGGAGGTGATGAGGGCGCTAATAAGGATGTTGATGATTATGATGCAGACAGATACCAAATTGCCTTTTTCAATTTCTATTTATATTCTAGATTATATAACGGCTGAATAGTTTTCTATTTTACTCCTAGTGGAGAGGGGATCTGATGCAGACAGATACCAAATTGCCTTTGTCCATTTCTTTGTATATTCGAATTTCTAGTTCTATGGTCTATGCAGGCTGTTTTTTTTTCTATTTTACTACAAGTGGATGGGGGGGGGGTCTGATGCAGACAGATACTAAACTGCCTTTGTCCATTTCTTTGTATATTTCAATTTCTAGTTCCACAGTCTGTGCAGGCTACTTTTTTTATATTCAACTACAAGTGAAGGGCGGGGGAGGGGGGGGGCATAGATAGCCACCAAACTACCGTGGTCCATTTAATTTTACTTTCTAGTTCCACAGTCTGTGCAGGCTGCTTTTATTATATTCAACTACAAGTGGAGGGCGGGGGGAGCATAGATAGCCACCAAACTACCGTGGTCCATTTAATTTTACTTTCTAGTTCCACAGTCTGTGCAGGCTGCTTTTTTTAATATTCAACTACAAGTGTAGGGTGTAATATACACCCAAAGACGATGGCTACATTGCCAATAATCAAAGATGGAGGAGGTAGACAACCAGGTTTGTCTGTATAATTTGCAGACAAGTGTTCGAATTAAGGGCGGCCTAACTGTTTTTTTCATAATTTATTAGCTTTAGAATTACCCCACTTATCTAAGAAACTGGTGGAGCACTAAATTAGGTTATTTTAGACCAAATTTTTTTTATTTTTTGCGAAAATAGCAAAACAAAACCAAACAAAACCAAAACCAAAACACGCAAGGGTGGTTTTGCAAAACCAAAACCAAAACACGAAGGTAATCCAGATCCAAAACCGAATACAAAACTAAAACACGGGGGTCAGTGACCATCTCTAGTTCTTAGTTTCCGTATCTGAGTTCTTATTAGTGGGTTCCAGTCACGTGGGCCTGGCCACAAGAGCCGGGATTGAGTTCCCACAAACAGTTCCATTCAGGTATAACAGAACTCAGACACAGACTCCAGTCCTTATACTCCTATACTGCTTGTTCTACTCTGAGGACTCTACATGACCAGAAAGATCATCCAGGCCGCTAGGTTCTGTTTCAGTCCTGCTCCAGCTAGGCCCAATGGTCCTGAATCGGATCAAGAATTACAGACGACCGTGACACAAAGTATACATTACATATTTAAAACCAGTAGCTTAAAAAATTACATTAAAAGTAGATATAAACACAAGCACAACAGTCTCAAAAGAGAAATCCTCCTTGTGTGTATAATAGATTATGTCCACTAATGTTGGTCATATTAAAAACAGCGCATTGAATCAAGGATAAGAGTGTCTGTATATGCCGTTACTCACAGATAATTATAGCATTCAGTGGATATCACTTGGTCCAATAACTTCTCAGTGATGGTAAACAATACATTGTATACAGTAGGTGGAAGCAGCTCCGATCTCATAAGCCCCAAGGTGAGTATGAGTGCAGCTGATGGTACCTTATTAAGTGGACAATCGATTGCAGCTTCAGGGACCGATGAAAAGTCTGTGTCTGAAGAAATGAGTGCACACAGCTCATACGTTCAGGCTGCGGTCACTCAGATACAGCTGCGTGATGCTGGCAGTTCAGAGGCAGAGGAAATACGTTCCAAGGTATTAAACTGCCCTGGATAGCCAGATAACATCGGGACAGGAGCTGATGGATGATGAGCTGGCAATAGACTCTCTGGGCCTGAGTCATTAAGGAAAGTAAGGCAAGAAAAGAAGTAAATGTTCTCTGGAACAAACCATGTTACAATGCAAGGGGTGCAAATTAGTTTATTATTTTACACATAAGTTAAATACTGGCTGTTTTTTCATGTAGCACACAAATACTTGCTAGCTTTATTTTTACACTGAAATCTAAAGTGGATCTAGAACATGCCCTATCCCAACTATAAATCTGTCCCCACATTTTAAATTTACCTTCCCCTTCAATGCAACATGGTTTTGCCCAGGTGCGAAGTTACTCCTTTTTTATGCTTTGCTCTCTTTAATGACTCAGGCCTTCTGTATTCGAGAGTGGTGGCTCCAATGGAATAATAAGAGCAGGCACATAAACCTCAACGCGTTTCAGTGATAAATGAGATTGAGATGAATGGGTGGGACCATGTTCTGTTTAAGCAAGAGACAGGCCAAACACATACTAAATGAAGGCAGCACGGAGGCTCAGTGGTTAGGGATCTCTTTATTCCAAAAATAATCCAAATATCTTAATAGAGTTATAAAGAAACTCCCAACAAAACATACTATATCAGCTTCTAACCTAATAGGTTTTTGCTCGTATAGATGACTAAAATGATAAGTGAAGATACTACCAAAATCGAGGGAAGGTTTCTAAATATATTGATTCTAAATCTAAATATTAAAGAAAAGAATATATTTATCTGTATGTGTTGTTACCTGTATAGATGGTATTAGTATACAAAAATATTAGTATTTTTATATTATGTACCGAGAGTGACCATACATAAAACAAATATACCCCTTAAAGACTGAGCT
This sequence comes from Mixophyes fleayi, assembly GCF_038048845.1. Classification (NCBI taxonomy): domain Eukaryota; kingdom Metazoa; phylum Chordata; class Amphibia; order Anura; family Limnodynastidae; genus Mixophyes; species Mixophyes fleayi. The sequence goes on along the minus strand of NC_134404.1, from coordinate 338,797,187 downwards.
TCAAATAACTTACATGACAGAGCTCCGGACCAACAGATTTACAGCTCAGGGTTCAATTTGATCATTTTTTAAAATACTATCTAGTTCACCTATATGTTAGTATTAAACAAAAAGCATTTTTATAGGTAACTTTTACATTAAATCAATTTGGGTAACGTCTTTACATATAACAAATGTGAAAACAAAACTACAAGTTCAACTAAATTTCAATTCTGTGAATTCATTTAGTCCCTCCGGTTTCAGGGAGTTAAGAATATGAATCCAAAAGGTTTTTCTTAAGCATAGACGATTGAATCTGTCGACACCTCTAGCTGTGGGGGGTCTATGTTCTATTCCCAAAACTTTAAGACACAAGGGATGGCTACTATGATGTTCTCTAAAATGCCTAGAAAAACTGTGGTCCATTTTTTGTATCTTTATATTACGCCCATGTTCAGAGAATCTAATTTTACATTTACGTGTTGTTCAGGTAATGTATTGAAGACTGCAAGTACAATATAACATATATATCACATAGTCTGTATTGCAATTAATATATGATTTTATATAATATATGGATCCACACTTATAACATCCCAATATTTTTAGAGATGTCTGGTAGCCAGGAAGAGACCGGCTCATTCGCCATAGAACTAGATTTCCTTATATAATGACAGATTCTTAGCTTTCTTGAAAACAATCTTAGCTCGCTTTTCTATGGATGAACTTAAAAGAGGGTCCAAACGCAATATCTCCTGGTTTCTATTGATAATGTCTTTTATTTTGTTGTAACTACTATTACATCTGGTAATAAAAAGATTATAATGAACATATGACTGGATGGAAACGGACAGAGGTGAAACTAGTGAGCTGTGGACCCCGATGCAGAGGCAGGGAGGTGGGAACCGGGGCCCCCGATCCTCTGCATCTGCCATGAGGCGGGCCCCATTATCTCCATGGGTCCAGGTGCACAACACTTGCCGCACCAATGGTAGTTTCGCCACTGGACACGGGGCATTCTTGTGGATTAGATGCAGAAGCACGCTTAGTCTTGCACTGAACTACAGAAACACGATTTCCAATTTACTGGACGGAACCTCTGAGGTCCCTGGAGATTCTATTCCATCACTATACTTATAGTGAAATGCGTTTCGCACATTCCAGCTGCACTTCTGAGGAAAGGCACATTTGCAGACGTACATTAACAGATGTAATACAAACAGTCAACATCAAACACACAAGTGTCACATATACTATAAACAGCGCTGAAAAAACAGAAACTTTGAAATAGGTGAAGCCCCCCAATTACTTTTTCCAATGCATTCATCAACTTTATTTTATAGGGGAGTGAAATGGGCCTTGAAATGTGATGAACATTGAGTCTTTGCATATTTTGCAGTTCATAACTGAGTCTTGATGAAATGCAAGAGAGCAGCATATCCTATGTGTGTATATAATGTATATTTCTCACACAATATTGTCCCCCAAAATCTATAGAGAATTAGCATGAATTTCTAAGACAAATGTAGGTCATTGCTGTAATTTACTCAACCAGCCAGCTCATAATTTAATGAAAGATCTTCTAGGATGCAGCTGCTGGGTCTTTAGAGGCTACATGAGAATTATATACTGTATATAGGTTAAGCAATAATCTTGTGTTTCAAAATGTTTTCTGTTTCCAAAACATGAACTATAATAAGTAAATGAGATGTAGAGGGGGATGTATTACACTGTAGTTTTTTCCAAACCTCATTTTAACATATATATTTTTGTAATAGCTGTGATCTTTATTTATAGTCTACTTTTAGCTCACTTTGTTCATATTTTAATCTGTTTATTTTAGAGATGCTCAGACTCGGTTCCTCGAGAACAGAACACATCAGAACTTAGGGGATCTGAATACCGCCTTTCACGGTGATCTAGCGCCATTTGAAAGAGAGACAGGGGTAGCACGCTATGTAGAGCAGTTGGTCAGCCAAATAGATAGAATTGAAAGAGGAGGGGTAGCAGTGTTCAACAAAGTCTACAGTGACATACAGGAGAGCTCCATTGCTAATTCTCATTGCAGCAAAATACAAATACTAGTGCTGTCGGGGTAAGTGTAATTCTGCAGTCAAATTGTACAGTGTTATATAGGTTACACACAGAGAAAAGAGCTCCATTGCTTCAGTGCTAATTGTCATCGCTAAAATACAAATACTACTGACTTTTCTTCTCTGCCACTGCTGTGTCCCAATGTTTCCTAGATGTGCTAGGAACTGCCGTGTGTTTGTGTCATTGCTCTGTCGCTTACCATCCAGCCAGGTCGCTGCAGTCTTTGTCCGAAAGTGTATGAAAATAACAATGTGACCAGTGAGGTGGTCAAAGTTGACTGCGAATGACTTGTAATTAGTGTTATTAAGGTTAATAATAATGTAGGATAAAAAAAAAAGCTAAATTATGTAATTTTACCATATTTTAGCAATTTTTCTTAAAAAAAAATACAGATCCAAAACCAAAACCAAAACACACCAGAGCGGTTTTTCCAAAACCAAAACCAAAAGCAAAACATGAAGCTAATCCAGATCCAAAACCAAAACCCAAACCACTTCACGGGGGTCATTGAGCATCTCTAGTTTATTTATAGTGGCGAGTTAAATGGTTCTTACCACTGATAAAATACATTAAAATCTAAGGAAGAAACGCGTTGGGGATTATACTATTCACCACGCACAGCCAGTAAAAACAGAGAATAGTTATACCTGTGTATCTCAATGTGCGTTCCAACACACTTGAACAGCAGCTGACTACTCTCCAGACTTGAATTAGCACATCGCTTCCAAAACAATAATAATAAGCTGGAATCTACATGTACATTATCATCACCCTAATCAGCAAGGACTTCAGCACTAGGGGCTGATTCATTAAGGAACGTAAAGGCCGATACATATTGTATTTTGCGTTAAATTGCTCTGCGCATGCCCAGAAACGAACTGTACGCCAGAGAACGCAAGTGTTTTGCAATTCATCTTCAATCGCAAAGAACATTTACGACATGCTACAATTTCATGAGCGGAACACAGAGGAGACTGGGCATATGCACGTATTCTGTGTACAGTAAGGAAGTGCCAAGCTCAAGCACACGCAGCACTGTCTGATTAAATTTTGGGCATTCTTATGATACATGTTTTTCTGTTGTATCTCTTGCACCAGCTACAGGTCAGGTGTAAGTGCTGATTACTAGTGATGACGGCTGTGTATACAGCTAGAACATGTGTTTGTAATCAGGAGCAACAGGAAAAATGCACACAAAAAGATTGAGAAAAAAAACAACACATTATTCTGTTAATGTTTTGTCATTAATTACTATATTATTAACAGGTGACATTAACTGTTTTGTTTTTTTTCTGCGTTATTTTTCCGACTTGATATTTGTACATTTGTATTGGGCGTCTCCTGCAGTGTATTGTCTGTAGACCCGTATTCATCAACATCTGCTCCTTGCTGTATATGCCAGATTTCTGTGTTTTTTTTAAAAAAAAATTGCATTCCTTGGTGAATCAGGTCCTCTATGTACTTGTACTATCATCATCACCATTTATTTATATACTACCACTAATTCCTCAGCGCTCTACAGAGAACTCACTCACATCAGTCCCTGCCCCACTGCAGCTTACAATCTAAATTCTCTAACATACACACAGACCGAGAGAGACTAAGGGCAATTTAATAGCAGCCAATTAACCTACGTATGTTTTTGGAGTGTGGGAGGAAACCGGAGCACCCGCAGAAAACCAATGCAAACACGAGGAGAATATACAAACTCCACACAGATAAGGCCATGGTTGACGATGATGCACACGCTCATAGGTCGTTAGGAGGGGTAACATTCACCACCAAGCCATACGCTTAAATCTTATGCGGGCAAAAGGAGGTTTGAGACAGCCGACATCGCTAAACGTACATTGTACGTGAAAATAAACACTGCAAGTGCCAGTAGTAACGAAGTCAGGAAAATTAGCGCTGACTTATCTTCCTTCTTCTCTGACACATTTGGAATGTTTTGAAAATGTAATGGGTGGGAAACATTTGTAGGTCGTGTGCAATACAAAGCAATCTGTGCTTGCAGAATCTGGTGACATAACCTCCAAATGAAATTAAGTAAGACGGTCTGTTTTCAGAAACTGCTTCCAAGGGTGTATGAAGCAGAAATGATGAAGAGGAAACAGTCAGTCGAGTAGATGCAGCTGACATGCAGTAGGCACATAAAACACATAGAAATATTGGCTGACCCACCAACCGCATCAAAGAAACAAGACTCCCCCTTGTGCCCCCGCAAAAGATGTTCTACTGTGAGGGAAAGTGTCATTTATCATTGGCTTACCAGACAGTGCCGTGGCTGCTAGCTCTCCGTCACCTTCAACCTTACAGGGGCCGAGAAAATCCCAATTCAAGGGATGAAAGACAAAAAGTATGTAAAAGGCCGGTTGTCATTGCAGAATGACACTTATAGCCTAGTGACGGTGGGGCAACACGGTGGCTCAGTGGTTAGCGCTTCTGCTTCACAGCGCTGGGGTCATGAGTTCAATTCCCAACCATGGCCTTATCTGTCAGGAGTTTGTATGTTCTCCCCGTGTTTGCATGGGTTTCCTCCGGGTGCTCCAGTTTTCTCCCACACTCCAAAAACATACTAGTAGGTTAATTGGCTGCTATCAAAATTGACCCTAGTCTCTCTGTCTGTCTGTGTATGTTAGGGGATTTAGACAGTAAGCTCCAATGGGGCAGGGACTGATGTGAAAAACATACTGCTAGGTTAATTGGCTGCTACAAAATTGACCCTAGTCTGTGTATGTGTGTTAGGGATTTTAGACTGTGGGCTCCAATGGGGCAGGGACTGATGTGAGTGAGTTCTCTGTACAGCGCTGCGGAATTAGTGGTGCTATATAAATAAATGATGATGATGATAAAGTTGCTTAGAAATCTCCCTGTCTTTTTCCATTGTGTTAATGAGACTTCCTCTTTTTTTAATGCATTGTTCTTTAGAGTAAAGCTGTTTTTTTGCATCATATATGACCCCTATTGCATATTACAATAGCTTATAATTGTGTCTGGGAGCTTTTCTAGAAAAGTTCCTCAAATAATGAAGTCTGTGTTTGGACTCCAGATTCTTGGAGGGTTCTTGTGATGAGCGAGTGTGTTGGGTGTTTGTCTGTTGTTATACTTGTTGCTTGTTGCTATACCAAAAAAATATAATCAAACAACTTGGAAAGGATTTTTATGGATCAATTTCCACTAAATAGATTTACTCTTTAAAGAAAAATAAGTGGCTTTTTTTGAAAAAAAAATAGGGACTCTTGTTAGCGTTAGCAGTCGTTCATTCTTACTGCGTCCCCGTTTCTTTATGTTGGTTTTAAGCCTTCAGATGACTGTGGATTTTTCAACTTGAAAAATGAAAAATTATTTGAATAAAAATACACGAGTTATCACAATGGGAAAGAAACATATTTTCTTTTTATATATAACATTTCTGTTGACTGAATGCATTATTTATATTCCTGTCACTTTCGTAATTTTTTATTTTTGAATTGCATTTAGGAGCAAAAGCAGCAAACACACATCACTGACAGTCTTCTTGAAATGTAGACCAGCTAGAGGCTGCGTTTAGATGTCACAAAATGATCTGTCACTGCTGGGAGACACCATGCTGGAAATTGGGAATAGTTTGCTTTGAAACAAACAAGGCGGCATTTGCCGTATAGTCAAAGTAGACGTACATCAAACACAGCTCCGTTCAGGGGACAGCATAAAATGCCTCTAATTAATGTTAGAAATTTTTTGCTTTTCATTTTCTTTTAACACTTTCAAGCCTTTACCAACCTTTTACTTTTGATGCATAATGGCTATTTAAAGAGGAAATTCCCTTTATAATAAATTTCCAAGCTATAGCTATCACTCACCTGGTTAAATTAATATTTCCCAACCTCAGTTAAATCAATACATTTTCTTGATTTAAACTTAATTTGCTGATAGATATGGACATACGAAATCTACGAAGAAAAATATGCATTTCAGGCTCTCCTGTGCCACAACAAATGTCTACACTGAATAGCACTAAATCTAGTCCTGATTGCTGAATGGATATCCTCCGGGCTCCGGTGCAGATTTTGTGGATAGTTGCTACCGGATTTTCCTACTTTTCCAGTTATTATTTGTTTTTGGTCCCGACAGGTAAGGACTGTCTGGATTCATCTAGGCTGGCCCTGGGCTAAAGGGATCAGACCCAGCAATCAAAATTAGTTGACAGACAGCTGGCAGCGAAATAGATTGCTGTTACATTACCTGTAAGTGCAGGTTGTGGTTCTTAGTCTGGTCTCAAGAGATAACAATGGCTATATCAAGACTGGACTAGAACCATGGCCTGCCCTGGCAGTCAGCTAACAGCAATCTATTTGGTTTGGCAATGAGGACTTCTCTCTGAGAGAGGAGAGGAACATCAGTCATCATCCTACTATTGTCAGCAGGTAAGTCAACTGCAACTAAGTGCAGCTGCTGATGACATGAAAAGTCTGGGGAGAGATGAAATGGTGAGGGGTGATGAATTGGCTGAGAGGGTAAAGAAATAGCACTGGGTGATGAATTGGCTGGGTTGATGAAATAGCTGGGGGTTGATAACTTGACTGGGGTGATGAATTGGCTGATGGGTGAAGAAATCGCGGAGGGGTGATAAATTGGCTGGGGTGATGAAATTGTAGGGGAGTGATAAATTGGCTAGGTTGATGAATTGGCTGAGGGGGTGATGGATTGGCTGAGGGGTGATTAATTGGCTGAGGGGGTGATGAAATGGCTTGGGGATGATGAAATGGCTGGGGGCATCATGAATTAGCTGGGGTGATGAATTGGCTGAGGGGTGTTGAATTGACTGGAGTGATGAAATGTCTGGGGGGATCATGAATTGGTGTGAGGAGGTGATGAATTAGCTGTGAGGTAATAAGTTGGCAGGGGGCATCATGATTTAGCCTGGGTGATGAAATGACTGGGGGGGGGGTAATGGAATTGTCAGTGAAGTCAAGAATAGAAACATAGGCATGTGCGTGTATGTGTGTGTGTGTGTGTGTGTGTGTGTGTGTATGTGTGTGTGTGAGTGTGTGTATGTGTGTGCATGTGTGTGTGGGGTGGAGGAATGGGGGGTTGTCCAGAACCTTTAATCAGGCCCTGTTAGTGCTTCTACTAACATACTATTGCTATAATTGGCTGCAGGTTGTTAAGCCCCACCCCTTTCATTGTTTGTGTGGACCCAGTTTTGAAAAATTACAACAGTAGTTTCTCTGACCCTAGTTACCATAAATGCACCTAAAATTCAATCTATGTGCAAGCAGCTAACATCCTAAACATTTTATTGCTCAGACGTTACTATTGTTTCTGTAATCTGTTCTCTATTTCCATACATTTCATTTTGAGCACAGTTATAAAGGAAATTAATGAAACTTGCAGCAAGGTTCCTCATCGTTATAATATAATGACATTACTAATGTTACCATTGTTCATGGTTATTGGTGAGAAGATAAGACATACATTCTCCCGGCAGTTTCTTATTACATAGGTTACAGAACGCCGTGTAAATGCCATTCTCCAACAGCTGTCTATTACCAAAATACAACATATAAAGAAAAAATCTCATCAATGCAGATTTGATAATATTCCCATTTGCCAACATTAGATTTTGTAAAATAGAATTTAAGCGATGTGTTTGTAACATTTTACGTACTGTGGCTGAAAGCATTCCTGCTACACGTTCATTTACATTTCAATTTGATATAATGTATTCTGTTACTAAAAGTAATGCTCCTCATAGAGACTTGTCAATAGGAGATGAATGGCTCAGTTAATCTATTTTAAACATTAGGCAAATGTGCTCTAACTATGTACGGAGTTTAAATGGGGAATACTAAATTATTTACTGAGAATGCTTCTGGAAAGTAACACAGACTCTACTTGACTCACCAGCCTAGAACTACAGGTCACATACTGCAAGGGCACAGATGGGCATTAGATGGCCCTAGGGCCACATTCAGCTCTCCGAACCTTCACCTGCGCTCCTTCCTATGTCAGATGTGTTTGTTATACTCTGTAACACTTGTGTAAAATGTCTGCTGTGTGGATGGCCTTATCTGTGTGGAGTTTGTATGTTCTCCCCGTGTTTGCGTGGGTTTCCTCCGGGTGCTCCGGTTTCCTTCCACACTCCAAAAACATACTGGTAGGTTAATTGGCTGCTATTAAATTGCCCTTAGTCTCTCTCTCTCTCTGTCTGTGTGTGTATATTAGGGAATTTAGACTCTAAGCCCCAATGGGGCAGGGACTGATATGAGTGAGTTCTCTGTACACCGCTGCAGAATTAGTGGCGCTATATAAATAGCTGATGATGATGATGGTGATATATTATTACAGATAGGTGTCGCTTTCTTTAGTTAAATGTATCCTTTTAACTTATTACTGAGATGAAGGGTATTGTGAGGCCACTTTGAACCTTATTATTGGTCTAAGGCAGTGTTTCCCAAACTCAGTCCTTAGGGACGCCTAACAGTGCAGGTTTTCCATATCTCCTTGTTGGAGCTCAGGTGTATTCATTACTGACTGACACATTGTAACAGATCCACAGGTGGTGTAATTATAATGTATCAGTCAGTAATGATTCCACCTGTGCTCCACCAAGGAGATATGGAAAACATGCCCTGTTAGGGGTCCCTGAGAAATGATTTTGGGAAACACTGGGTAATCAATTAAAATTTCTTAAAGGGTAACCAACGTTAAAAGTATGTTAGTTTTTTTTGCATTTAGCTGCCTGTACAAACTTAACCTTAACATTAGCTACTACCAATATGAGCTAATTATGTTGCTCCTATTCATTTTATGTGTCATTAGATTCAGAGACTGCCATTAGCCGCCAGATTTTTATGAATCAATACTAGTTACTGCTGCAGTATATTCCTGTATCTGCTGTTTGGGTTTTAGAGACTGATTTGGATCCGGGAACAATCGCTGAGTATTATAATAACATCCCAAAGCATCTCCGTGATAGGAAAGTGTGACGCTGTTATAGACCCACTGCAGGACAACAGCGGAAGAGTCCTGCAACGTCGCAGCCCGATAGTATGTGGAAGCTTAAATGAAGAGCACTAGGTTGGCTCACTATGCAGTGGTCCTACTAGATTATCTCCATATACCAGGAGCGCTCCTCTGCAGCAGTCAGTTACTAGAATTTAAAATATGGTATAATCTGTATCAAGCACTTCACTTTTACCGGCTGCAAAGATAGTATCCCAAAAATCAACTGTACGTATGTTGAAAGAATAAATATAAATAAACAAGAGAGAAAGGAAACTAATACAGCACCAATAATTCCTCAAATAAGGCAGAAAAAAAAGAGCAAAATTACTTAACTCCGCTCTATGATGATATACTGTGATATATAGATTTTTTTGAGATCTATATAATCTATGTATCTTGATGTTTATGAATTTGACTCCACGAGTGCACATAATGAATGTTTTATACATTTTATGTAATAGCTATTTGCATTAATGTTTTAGGATTAAATACAGACACACTTTTTTTTCGTCTACGTTCAGTGCTCTCCTATATATTTGGTGGATATTGTTTTGGTCTAGGTTCTAGATCCTGTTAGTGACAGCTGCAGTTTAGATAAACACTGTTTATTTTAAAGGTTGTTTAGCAATCATTATATTTGCATTGTTGTCTTACCCTGCTTAGTGCACCCAGGTGGAAGTCGCTGGCCGTGATTGAAGAACATACTCTGCATTTAAAGGACCTGTCACCTGTGCACAATGGAGACGACCATATTGTACCCTGCATCTCAGCAATGACACTGATTGGTTCATCCCAAAATATAGCTGCCTCCACCATTCATGGGTCTTGGGGATGGGACGTGCTTGGTATTACTAATCAATAACTACTGAATAAATTATTAGAGAACAAATATAAGAGTAAAATTTCTCCCTCTAACAAAATAATTCAGCTGTATTATGTACATACAAAACAATAGGCCAGCGCATCTCTGTACACCAGTGTCAGTCAATACGTACAGACTGTAAACATGAAGCTCATAATAGTCAATTACCTATATAAAACAATTATCCCCTCCATTGATTTGTGAATGGCCATATGCAGGATTGTATTCAGTCAATGCTTTACTTCTAATCTAGGAGCAAAAAATCGATATGATGTTACAATAGAAAATCCTCTTGTTTATTAGCTGTCAGATACTGCGTGCAGAGTTTAGTATGAACATCTCCTGTATTAACTGAGTTTTGACTTATTAGAGCTGTTTCTAGACCACCTGGTACTTGCATGAGCCCCTGTCAGGTACAGGATCTGCACCCCCTAATCAACGCAGCTTCCCTGCTGTAAGCAAGGTTACACTCTCAGCACAGAATATACCTAATGATGGAGTACATATTATGGCAGTTACCTTGATTTAGCTTGAATATCCCAGGCTATCCACAGGAAACACACATCTATCACAACATAGCATGGATTCCCCGCTTGATCCTTAGCCCTGATACACCGCTCACTGCAATAAATTCAGCTCCATCTGTAAACGCTTGAATGATTTGCAGGTTTGCAGATACACTTGAACACGCATGTAAAGAAAGAGTGATCTTCTCTTTAAATTTCAAGTTCATTTAAACTATTTTTTTTCCATTTTTCTCCAATACTCTACTGGAGGAATGTGTATAGGGAGATATAAGTCATGCTGGCAGTTATACTGGATGCATTCCTGCTGTTCTATATATCCAGGTACCTCAACTTTCATCACAATCTATTGCACTTTATACTAGAGATGCTCACTGACCCCGTGAACTGGTTTTGGTTTTGGATCTGGATTAGCTTCGTGTTTTGGTTTTGGTTTTGGCAAAACCGCATTCATGTGTTTTGGTTTTGGATTTTTTAGAAAAATTGCTAAAATGCTAAAATGACATAATTTTGCTTTTTTTTTGTTCCTACATTATTTATTATTAACATCAATAACACTAATTTCAAGGCATTTGCAGTCAATTTAGGCCACCTCAGAGGTCACAATATTATTTTCATACACTTTCAAACAAAGACTGCAGCGACCTGGCTGGATGGTAAGTGACAGAGCAATGACACAAACACACGGCAGTTCCTAGCACATCTAGGACGCATTGGCACACAGCAGTGGCAGAAAAGATAAATGGGGGTCTGACATCCCTCCCACCCCCCCGCTATGCTGGGTCTTAAAAGGGAATTTAAAACTTCCGAGATCCGACGACGTCACAATGACGTTTTGCCTCGTTTTCAATTCCGAGGGCGCACGACAGTACCGAACCGGTACAGCTCGGTACTCGGATCCCCTAAGTTTGAGTGTGTTCAGTTCTCAAAGGAACCGAGCCTGAGCATCTCTACTTTATACAAAATTAACTTTTCTTGTTGGCTTATTTTCCTGTTGCAGAATCATGGATTATTGACGGGGGTGTTTACATATCTAAATTCAGCTCAGATAGAAAAATTAGTTGAAAAACAGAGAGTCATTATTTTAGTAGAAAAGCAATTAATCCATCCACTGTGTGCGCTTCATATCTTAACTGACTTGCATGTCCAATTAGGTACCCCTAGCTCAATGTTGGCTAACCTGTGACCCTCCAGGTGTTGTGAAACTACAAGTCCCAGCATGCTTCGCCAATATATAGCAGCTTATTGCTGGAAGGGTATGCTGGGACTTGTAGTTTCACAACACCTGGAGTGTGACAGGTTAGCCAACCCTGCCCTAGCTCAAACCCCTGGTCCTAAGTTTCTTTTAGCCGTACCGCACAATATAGCTCCAGACGCATACCCCACAGAATAGACCTGACGTGAAGCCAACAAAATACAATGGAGGGAGCAAATTTATTTTAACTATTTTCTAGAATGAATGGTGCATTATTCCAAAAATCACAAGGGTGCCAATCATTTTGGCCACGACTGCCTCTCCGTGTGCACCAACAAATAATGCAATTTTATTAATTAATAAACCATAGGCAAAGAATATCATTAAACATGTGGAGGGTCCTTGGGGGTTCCTGAGTCACATAAGAAATGTACCTCTTCTGCATATATTTTCTTTTGCTAACAATGAACATTGATCTCAGTTCTCAGAAATTCAATTGCATCCAGTTTACATCTGCAGGACCGGCTTTCTCTGCAGCTACACACCTCAGCTTAGGAAGATATTCAAGGCTGCTTTTCTAATAGGGCTGTCAGAAAAGCTTAGCGGAATCCTCACACAATGCATTAAGAGTAGAACCTCACAGAGGCCAATCGCTTAACAGCTGAGTGGACTTAAAAGCTCTTTAAGATACTGATTTTTGCACTGTGAAATTCTATGCGTATTTACGGCTGACCTTTCTGTTTAGAAGTGAGGGGAATTGTGTGAGAATCCTCTCTAATAGCTTATTATATTACTCAAATAGATTGGCTTATTTCCTGATTAAAATGCGGCAATTTTCATGATGGCGTTATTGATTGTGCGCGTTGCATGATGTCACACAAAGACTTTACAGAGGATCGTGCCCTCCGAGTGGATCTTATTAAGGGGCTTAGTCCAATATTTTATGTGTATAAAACGTTAGAGTAAATCTCACATCTTCAACAGCAGCAAATTTTTTTTTTTTCAGGTTAATTAGATGAAGTGTATTGACCTGAGGATGTGCACTAATGGGGATATTGCTGTATTCATTAAATTAACTTTATGTTGCGTTTACCTTAAAGCGCCACAAAGCTCAGATGAGAAACTCCTTTACTAATATTCCTTTATCCTAAAAGACCATTGCAAAATTGACTTGACTGATAATCGGCGACTTTGCAGGGCAAATTTAAAAAGAGCGATGTCTTTAAAGGCAAGATTTTTTTTAACATGCGTACGGCTAAACAAATGGCGCAGATACAGTATTTTTGGTGCTGTTCTTTTAATGTAAATTACACGAAATCTACGCGCGGCTGCTGGAACACTTGAAGGCCAGTAACACAGGAGAAACTTGTGAATATTCTGCAGAGGAGTTTTGAAACTAATGCTCATCTTCAGTTAATAGAACAGAAATGTTCAGGATCATGTAGGAAATGTCTTTATATCTTAAAATTAACAAGCAAAAAACCCTCAAAATAAGCTCCTCTCTCTTCCTCTAAGAACAGAGCCCCAAATGGACAGAAAGAGATTCTGTCATATTTACATAACTTTACCCTTTGTAAAAATAACCCTGGAAAATTTCCATTTATAAAACGGACAAAAAGCACTCAGAATCCGCACTCTTCTCTTGATTGCGGAATAAAGTCTCCATTTACTGGATAAGAGAGTTTGGACAATGAATTCAGTCTTTTATTATGTTGATTTATGGTGATTGTGTATCAGATTCCATCCATGGTATCCTCAGTTACACAGAGAGTGAGCGAGAGAGAGCTGGGAGGGAACTGACAGCCTTTCAGTCTGCAGAACATCATCTGAAGGTCCTAAACACAGACACATTATTCTTACACACACAGCTCCCCAGAACACACATTAATCTACAGCACTGCTCTCCTAAGACCAGGGTAGCTTCAGGGGGTACGTCCGGTATAGCTGTGAGGGGTTCGGACAGACCGCCGCCGGCTGTCAGGACCCTCTGGTCTGTCTCCCTCCGCGATGAGGCGTCTACCGGTCGCTGATAGGCTGGGAGCGTACAGCATGGTGACATCGTTACTGCGGGGCAGGGGGGCATTTACTGTGATGAGGGGGTGATTGGAGTATTTAGTGTGATGAGGGAGGGGGGAGCAGAGCATTTACTGTCATGAGGGAAGGTGGGCATGTACTATGCAGAGGAAGGGGAGTATTATTATTATTGTTATTATCATTTATTTGTTAGGCGCCACAAGGTATCCGCAGCGCCGCACACAGTACAAACAGTAGACTATACAGGGTGAAACCATGCAGAACAATGAACAAAAAGTACCAATACTTCAGAAACTCCGGCCAGTCATATGCAGTAAAGATGGAGCGGAAGAACAGGTATGGAGACAGGAGGGGAGGGGGCCCTGTTCATACGAGCTTACATCCTAAGGGAGGGTAAACAGACCAGGCACAAGAGGAGCCAGTTGAGGCAAAAGGAGAGAAGGGAGGACGAGCAAAGGAAGGAGATGGGGGAAAATAGTTGGTAGGCTTTGAGGAAGAGGTGAGTTTTGAGTGCACGTTTGAAGGAGCACAGAGTAGGAGAGAGACGGATGGAACGAGGGAGGTCATTCCAGAGAAGGGGGGCTGCACGGGAAAAGTCTTGGATTCTGGAGTGGGAAGAGGTGATAAGGGTGGAGGAGAGGCGGCGGTCATTGGCCGAGTGCAGGGAGTGGGCAGGAGTGTGAATGGAGAGGAGGTTAGAGATATAAGGGGCAGTAGACTGGGAGAGAGCCTTGTAGGTGGTGGTGAGGAGTTTGAAAAGGATTCTGTAGGGGAAGGGGAGCCAGTGTAAGGCAAGGCAGAGAGGGGAGGCAGAGGAGGAGCGGCGTGAGAGGAAGATGAGTCTTGCGGCCGCATTGAGTATAGAGCGGAGGGGGGAGAGACAAGAGTTGGTGAGGCCAGTGAGGAGGAGGTTACAATAATCAAGGAAGGAGATGATGAGTGCGTGGATGATAGTTTTGGTGGCATCCTGAGAGAGAAAAAGACGGATGCGGGCAATGTTGCGTAGTTGGAAGCGACAGGCTTGGGCAAGGGAATGAATGTGGGGGGCAAAAGAGAGAGAGGAGTCGAGGGTGACACCCAGGCAGCAGAGTTGGGTGACAGAGGAGATGGTGGTGTTGTTGACGACAATAGAGAGGTCATCGTGGGATGGGAGTCTAGGGGGAGGAAAGACAATGAGTTCAGTTTTAGAGATATTGATTTTGAGAAAGCGCTCGGACATCCAGGAGGAGATGGCAGAGAGGCAGTCGGATACCCGAGCGAGGAGGGTGGAGGAAAGATCAGGAGAGGAGATATAGAGTTGAATGTCGTCAGCATAAAGGTGATACTGAAGACTGAAGGAGGAGATGAGAGCACCAAGGGAGGAAGTGTAGAGCGAAAAGAGTAGAGGGCCAAGAACAGAGTATATACTGTGATGAGGGAGGGGACATGTACTGTGCAGGGGAAGGGGGACATGTACTGTGATGAGGGAGAGGGTCATGTATGGTGAAGAAGGATGGGAGGGGGCCCTGAAAGAATAATTATACTGAGCCCCACAGTTTCTGACCGCAGCCCTGCCTATAAAATAAAAACACACAACTTGCCCTCCCTACTTAGCTCATTATCATAGTCCATTTTAGGCTTTATTCCCCACCCCCTCCCCCACTCAGCCCCCCACTCATTCAGCCATGAGACATTTCAACAATCACACATTGGTCCTTAAACATACTGTGGTAAATGTATCAAACCTTCTAAAAAAAAAAAAAGTAAAAATGAAGGCGTTGCCCATAGCAACCAATCAGGTTCTAGCTATCATTTATCTGCAACATTCTAGAGAAGAACTCCTTCCATTGTAACTAATACATATATATCGGAAAGTCTTAATCAAAACCTCGGGGTCCATACTTATTTACATACTCTTTCAACAACAAAAAAAGAATTCCGGACAAAACACTGTCCAGTAATCTGACCCAAAACGAAGCCGGTGGAGACGCGAATGTTCCGCACGAGTCGAATAATTAATTCTTGATAGAGTAGACAGAAGATACAATTAGGTAATTGCCTTCACGTGCAATATAATTACTATTCCTGGAATTCTACAATATATTGTTTTATCCCGAGTCTCCTCAACCTTTTACACAAATTAAAAGCTGCCTATTGGATTTTTTATGGAAATATTTTACTAGGGAGGTAGAAAATGACTGTTTACTGTGTGCATTTTACTGACTCTTCTATCTGCACTGTAATTACCGATCTATAGTATGATTAGATATGCATTTGCGTATTAACATATATAAAATGATGGATACAACGTAGGAGAGATAGAGGGGACAATAAAGCAGCTGTTAGATCAATAATTACTTTAGAAGAAAAGGGAAGAAATAAAGATGGGAGACCGGAGTCTCGGTTACTGAAAAAAGAGTGAAACAAAGTATTTTTTAAACAAATTGCACAACGTGACAAATCTTCCTTTATTTCTAGGCCCACAAACTCAATCACACCTTAAATAACGTACACGTTTAATACCCTATACTCAGGATAAATTATATTTCTATTACATGATTTTAAACTCGTTATTTCAAAGTAAGAATGAGAAGATTTGTGACATGTTTTTCCATAATGTCCGTTTTCTGGTATAAAGTTTTTTAAAAACATGTTTTAACTTTAATTGGTCACCGTAATAAATGCCAAAGAAACAACAGGAAATTCACGAGGGTGCGCGGCTTAATTATAGCGCGAAATGTGTTCTGGACACGAAATCGGACAGAACACGTTTGGACGTGTAGATCTATAACATCTGGAGAAGCGCAGATCGTCTGCTGTAGGAATACAGCACAGTGTGGGTGCAGTAATCAGCTCGGTGCATTTGGATAGCCATCTGTTTATCTACAAGTATTCTGCTTCATGATCAAACTCTATCCATGGTGCTGATACATGGAGCCAGACTAACCAGCCTGACACAACGAAACGCACCTTCTACACCACTTCACCTCCAGTATCAGACACTGTCTGATAGTTTAGATCAGTGGTTCCCAAACTTTTGCAGTTCGCGGCACCCTTAGAGTCTCCAAATTTTTTCAAGGCACCCCTCCAAAATAATTATTGAGCAGTCCTGTTTTAGAAGTAGTTGGTTCAATAAATTGTAATAAGTATTTAGGTCAGGACAGAAATACTTATTTAGTTGTATGCAAAAATGCCCCCTCTGCATCCAGACACACTGCCCTCTCTGCATCCAGACACACTGCCCTTTCTCACACTGCCCCCTCTGCCCTCTGCCACGCTGTCCCCCCTCCTCTGCTCTGTCACGCTGTCCCCCCTCCTCTGCCCTTTCTCACAATGCCCCCTCCTCTGCCCTCTCACACGCTGTGTCCTCTCCACTGCCCTCTCTCATGCTGTGTCCCCCTCCACTGCCCTCTCACACGCTGTGTCCCCCTCCACTGCCCTCTCACACGCTGTGTCCCCCTCCACTGCCCTCTCACACGCTGTGTCCCCTTCCACTGTCCCTCTTACGCTGTGTCCCCCTCCATTGTCCCTCTCACGCTGTGTCCCCCTCAACTGCCATCTCTCACGCTGTGTCCCCCTCCACTGCCCTCTCTCACGCTGTCCCCCCCTCCACTGCCCTCTCTCACGCTGTGTCCCCCTCCACTGCCACTCTCACGCTGTGTCCCCCTCCACTGCCCCTCTGACGCTGTGTCCCCCTCCACTGCCCTTCTCACGCTGTGTCCCCCTCCACTGCCCCTCTCACGCTGTGTCCCCCTCCACTGCCCCTCTCACGCTCTGTCACCATCCTCTTCTCCGCTGTCACTATCCTCTGCTCTCTGTCCCCATCCTCTGCTCTCTGTCCCCATCCTCTGCTCTGCTGTCCCCATCCTCTGCTCTCTGTCCCCATCCTCTGCTCCGCTGTCCCCAATCCTCTGCCCCCATCCTCTGCTCTGCTGTCCCCATCCTCTGCTCCGCTGTCCCCAATCCTCTGCTCCGCTGTCCCCATCCTCTGCTCTGACCTCATCCTCTGCTCCACTGTCCCCAATCCTCTGCTTCGCTGTCCCCAATTCTCTGCTCCGTTTGAGTTTTATTTTAATTTAACTAAACCTATGGTGGCGGAGAAAGGGCACTGCGAAACAGCTCTCAAGCTGGTAACACTATAACACAAGTGGACTGGCGCAAACCGCCGTACATCCACACCACAGGGGAACAAATCCCGTCATCACTAAAGCTGAGTTGGCGTCAGAGTGACTGCCCCTTTAAAACTCATGCTGCCCTCCCTCACCGAGCCGGACAGGGACTCTCCTCACCGAAGGACCAAAAAAAAAGTTACTGGTGCCACCTAGGGGACAGTGACCTACGACCAACTACCTGTGCGCCCACAAATCAGCCGCTGAACGCAGTGCCTTCCTACCGCAACATTAACCCAGAAAATGCCAACAACGAGGAGTGGGTGGGTGGGATCTCGTGCCGTGGAATGAGGCAGCCCAGGAAGTGCAGTCTACTATAACAATCAAGGTCCCTCCCCCAGAAGCTCCCATTGGTCGGGCCCAACCCAATGTTAACCCCTTCAGTTTAGTGTTCAGCTTATTACAAACCCGGTCACCCTTTAAGTGCGTTCGTCCCATGAAGCCTCACTTGTCATAAGGGCTAATTTACAAAAGCAAAACAAATGTAATTTGCGCTTTAAAAAGAAAAACAAAAAGTACATACATCGGGCGTACAGCAGTCCATATTCAACAAGGAGCGGTTGTAAAGATACGTCTGATTATGAATACTGGACTAGGTGCACTCTGCTCTAACAGACAATACACTGCAGGATACGTACAATGCATATGTGGAATATAAAGTCACAAAAGAACAGACAGAAAAAAAACCTATTCACCAAAAATGTCCCCTGTTAATAATATAATCATTACTGGAAAACATTAAATATATTTATCATGATGTTATTAATGTTTAAAGGCATCTCATATAAAAAAAAACATTAGTCTGTTTGTTTGTCCGGTTATGCATTCAGACACCTCTGCTCTGATTGGGATGAAACCAATGCGAGGGGGTACAGTATGATCCTAGACAGGTCTTAAGGGGGTTAGGGTACTGTTTGGATCTTCTACTGGTTTACACTGGGCAGAACTTTGACCCTGGTAGCCTGTTCTGAGCCTGAATTCAGACACCCCTGCATAGATTGGGATGAAACCAGCGAGATGGGGTCCAGTTAGATCCTGCCCAGGTTTTAGGGGGTTTGTGTCTCAGTTGGACCTCCTGTTGGTGTATGCTGGGCAGAACTTTGACCCCGGTAGCCTGTTCTGAGCCTGAATTTGGACACCCCTGCATAGATTGGGATGAAACCAATGCGAGGGGGTCCAGGTAGATCCTGCCCAGGATTTAGGGAGTTTGGGTCTCAGTTGGACCTCCTGTTGGTGTACGCTGGGCAGAACTTTGACCCGGGGAGTCTGTTCTGAGCCTTTCACTGGATGGATTTAAAGAAAAACTTCACAGACTGGTAACATTGGATCCCAGAAGACATACTAGGGGGTTGAGGTTCCGGTTGGACCTCCCGTTGGTGTACACTGGGCAGAACTTTGACCTGGGGAGCCTGTTCTAAGCCTTTCACTGTATGGATTTGAAGAAAAACTTCACAGACTGGTAACATTGAATCCCAGAAGACCTACTAGGGGTTTGAGGTTCTGGTTGGAACTCCCGTTGGTGTACACTGGGCAGAACTTTGACCTGGGGAGCCTGTTCTGAGCCTTTCACTGGATGGATTTGAAGAAAAACTTTACAGACTGGTAACATTGGATCCCAGAAGACCTACTAGGGGTTTGAGTTTCCGGTTGGAACTCCTGTTGGTGTACACTGGGCAGAACTTTGACCTGTGGAGCCTATTCTGAGCCTTCCACTGGATAGATTTGGATGACATTTAATATGAAAACAAAAACGACACTGGGCAGCCACCTCATGGGTAAGTTGTAAGAGCTGCTAATTATTTGTAAAAGATTGAAAGTTACATCCAACTCTTTGATAACTTCATAACTTGAAGATTTTAACCTGGGCAACGCCAGATACTTCAGCTAGTCAGTCATAAACTTTGAAGAAATTCTGAGAAATTTCTAGGTCTAGAAAGTATTGTGACAGATGTTAGAGGCAGGGATTTGATGCGTTGTTCAAGATGTCATAAGATATACTGGATCAATAAATGAATAAATCAATTCCTGCAGCCTTTAATGATTGCATTGATTTGAAGCCATTTATAGAATACTCTCCTTAGATGACCAGTGAAGCTGATGGCTAGTCCAATCACTATGCCTTATCTGTTTAGTGATAAGACAGGGACATGACTAGAAAAACTAGAAACGCGTGAAGAATTTTAAGAGGGGCACTTCCCCTCCCCCTAAATTAACTCGCCGGGCAATTCGCTCCGCTGTGCATCGCTCTGCACAGAATATCAGACTTACTTTCCCCTCTGAGCAGAATTTAATTATGAAGCCCCTGGAATGATGAGTCCCCCTGGCTCAGCGTTGGGGGAACACCTCTATAAATATAATACTTTATATAAATATATTACATTTATTTGCTACAATGTAACAGAAGTCTACCTTCCTGCATTTCCTCTTCTATTATGTGAGACGATCCCTCTATAATTTTCTTCCACTCACATGAGACAACCAACCTGTATTTTCTCCAATCTTTGGAGATGACATTTCTAAGCTGACATTCAATTTTGTCTGCATATTGTCAACAACACTAATCATATTGTATCAGCAATGACTGGTAAATGTTATGTTTGCAATCACAACATTTTGGAGACAAGAGATAGGCGAAAGATGAAAGGGTTCTGTATGAAAGCGGAGTAAACATTAGCATAAAGTCACATTTAAACATAATTGCGACACCAGGGGAGAAGGAAGCAGTTGTTACTGGTGAAGTGTAGCTGGAGGGAGCATGTTACAACGGAATACACTAATTTTATATCCCGCTTCAGAAACCCATCTAAACTCAATTGGAAACAAGCTCAGTGACTGCTCGGAGAATTGACCTGCTTGATGCAATCCAGGAGAAGAGATTAACAGACCAAGTGACAGCTAGAATACTACCAAATAGTATTAATAACACAATTCATATAGTCCGGCAGTTACAGGATTCTGTTTTTTAGAGTAGCAATAATATATATTTTGTAGGAGACTGAGATATCATTATAATTTACATTTTCAATCAATTAAAAAAAATTGGGATAAAATAGGTCACGCCCATGCGATCCACATGATCCACTGATTTCACAGTAACTCCCCCATTGTTGGTAAGCCCCATCCACTTTGCCCAATGAAAGCCAGGACTGCCCCCCCCCCCCCCCCCAAAAAAAACTGGGAGTGTTGGAATGTATATGTTGATGTGATGGAGAATATTTTGGTGGGTGCAATTTAGCAATTGACAATATTGAGCACAATACTAATTGGTTTCTGATTCTTGCAAATGTAACGGTGTTTTGCAAGAATGTGTCTTAATTGGTTTATAATATGATTAACTTCAGTAAATACATTTTAGGACATGTATATTTGAAAATGCTGGATTCTGCGACGGTTTCATTTGTCATTCATAACCTCATCTGGGTAATTAGTCCTGAGTCGTTGAATAATTGCCCAAATGTAAATGACACTTTTTTTCAGTAATTGGTTTTCAAATTAATATGAGTATCAATTAACCTGGCTTGTAATTGACAGCGCTCCAAGCTGTTCAGAGGGAGGTCTATACAAAGCGAACATTTTAAACCAATTATCATTGATTTTGTTTATAATAAACTCCTGTATTAAAAGCTGAATCCATTTTTCTTTTATGGAATGAAATTGTGGACATTACAAAATTATTTTGTGTTGTTCTCGCTGGGTATGTTCATTAGAACAATCACATCTTGTGTTCCAGCAAAACATTCACAATTACGGACACACAGCCCAAAATAACCGACTGACACAAAAACACAGGAGACAAATGCTGTTTTATTTTACTGTATTAGACTGTTCTTAATGAATCTTCATCTGTTACTTGTTTATATATATTCCCTGTTCCCAAATGGATGGAAATAGAACAACCTGTAACCAATGAACTCATTACAATGTTGACAGCAGCACAGACTATTTCAGGAGATGTGAGCTGCCCCTGTCATGTGATTTTATTAGTGAGGACAGGGGTGCATGTGACAGGGGCAATGACATGATGTGAGGAGGGGAATAGAGGCAGCAGGAAACCACAGACTGAGAGTTATATAGTGGAAGGAGCAGGGACCCCCAGCAGCACAGAGTATATCAGGAGATGAGTGATGTGTTAGTGAGGACAGGGCTGCATGTAACAGGGGCAGTGACATGATGTGAGGAGGGGAATGGAGGCAGCAGGAAGCCACAGACTGACAGTTATATAGTGAAGGAGCAGGGACCCCCAGCAGCACAGAGTATATCAGGAGATGAGGATGTGTTAGTGAGGACAGGGCTGCATGTAACAGGGACAGTGACATGATGTGATAAGGGGAATGGAGGCAGCAGGAAGCTACAGACTGAGAGTTATATAGTGGAAGGAGCAGTGTCCCACAGCAGCACAGAGTATATCAGGAGATGAGTAATGTGTTAGTGAGGACAGGGATGCATGTGACAGGGGCAGTGACATGATGTGAGGAGGGGAATGGAGGCAGCAGGAAGCTACAGACTGAGAGTTATATAGTGGAAGGAGCAGGGTCCCCAGCAGCACAGAGTATATCAGGAGAAGAGTGATGTGTTAGTGAGGACAAGGCTGCATGTGACAGGGACAGTGACATGATGTGAGGAGGGGAATGGAGGCAAGTGGGAGGCTATAGACTATATATTGGAACAAGCAGGGCCCCCAACAGAACAGAGCAGTGATCTGAGGCTCGTGCCATTGATAAATTTCGCTATATTTTAAAGGGAATTTCTATATCAATAGTATTATTGTGTATAACTATTTAAAACATATAAAGTCTTCAATGTAAAATATATAAAATAATATACATGCATACAAAGCTGAAGAAAAAAAATAATTGTTTTTAGCAATTAACAGCAAGCATAAAATATATTTGACAATGCTTAAAATGTTTTAGGAATAAATTAACCTGTTCAATTAAAACAGCAAAAATATATTACATTTACAAGAAACTATTAGATTTACATTTTTACAATTACCATAAATTCTGGTAACAAAAAAAATATATATATATATATATGTTTTAACTGCAGTAGAAATGATTGTCTTTTTGCTGGAATCAAAAACACTGAATTTCACTTTTGCTAATGATAGGAGAACACTGAACTTTTTTTTGCCCTTTATGTTTCTCCTAGATTTATTTTGTGACTGATGGGGCGCTAAGGATCATCGTGTACAAATGAGAGGTGCAACAGAAGTGCATTGAAATTGCCACCATGATGTCACATAAGTGTATTTGAAGTTCTAAGACTGGAACATGTCACCGATGGTCTCCAAATATTTGGGGGAGGCCTAGTGATGCCAGTCCACTTTCTTGAAGCCTTCGAGAGGTTGGACTGGTATAGTTGGCCCCCTCACTTCAGATTAGCTTGACAACATATAGAAGGTAAAAATTGGAGTGAAGTTCTTTGAATGTTTCTTAATTCAATGTGTTACATCACCACAATTGAGAATACATTTTGTAGACTATTTACCTCGATTGTAGAGGACTAGATGGACAGAGTTTCTAAGGTTCCTGGAAGATTCGGACTCCAATTAACAAGAACAGGCCTCCAAGAGAGATGCTATAGTGTCTACATGGGGGAACAGGTTAGAAACAATGGGGGTTTCCAAAAGTGGACAACCCCTTTAAAGTAGGTAACTGGGCCTTCAATACAACGCCCTCCATAGTTCACAAATAGTACTACTCCACCTGAAATAACGTGACTGCTTCCTGGCAGAGGGATTACGTCCTACTTGCCTACTCTACCGTAATGTCTTGGAGACTCCCGAATTCCCGGTAGCTTTCTCGGAATCCCTGGAGAGCAGACAATTCTCCTGCATCCTACCCCTACGAGCCTCAATGACGCGATTCGCCCCACCCTGCCCTCTTACACCCTCCCACTACACCCCCTCTGGATATCCCAAAGGGCTAGAATACAAAGTGGGCAAGTATGGATTACGTTATACTGGCGGTGACTCAGAGTGCCAAAAATGAGAATCCTGAACTTGTAAGAGGGAGACCATGGTGGAATTAATTAATATAAGGTCTAAGGCAGGAATAATAATGTTAACCAGTTTCATAGCCTTTATATTTTTAATATTCAAAATGATAATAAAAAAATATATTAGTTTCTTTTTAATGACCACCTCTTCTTGGTACAGTACACCCACCATTACTACACCCACCATTATTTGTGACACGGGTGTAACACTCTATTGTAATGACCATGTCCATTTTGGGGGGTGGGCAGGCTTAATAAGCCCATTCCTCCTCCCAAGGTCAATTTCCCTCTGACTCCAATGGCACCCATGAGGATTGGACTATTTGAACATTCTTCATGGAGCTGAACCCAATGCTAGCGTTGCTGGGGACTGTGGTGGACTAGACCATCCTGCTTAAATAATCCTCTGATCTGCTATTTTTACTTTCTTTATCAGTTTCAAGGTTTTATATCTTTTATTTTACACATTTATTGTTTATTTTTCCCCCTATTATTCATGTATTCATATTACCTTTATATTCACAGTGCCAACCTATTCTTATATTATTGTATGTTTAATAAGATATTTGTCACTTTGCTATTTCTCATATTTGACAATATTGATGTTATTTACACATAATAATTATTTTTTTATTTACTAAAATCAGTATAAATATTAGACATTCAGACGGATATTTTTTAAGATGTTGGCCTAAGATTTGAAGGGCAAGTATTGGTTTTCACAGTTTGCTGCTTCAGTGTTTTTAGACCTTTTTGTCAGATGTTGCTATGGTATACTGATGTAAATTTATAAGCATTTTATAAGGGTCAAAGGCTTTTATTGACAATTACATTAAGTTTATGCAAAGAGTCAATATTTGCAGTGTTGACCCTTCTTTTTGAAGACCTCTGCAATTCGCCCTGGCAGCTGTCAATCAACTTCTGGGCCACATACTGACTGACAGTCGCCCATTCGTGCCTAATCAATGCTTGGAGTTTGTCAGAATTTGTGGAGTTTTGTTTGTCCACCCACCTCTTGAGGATTGACCACAAGTTCTCAATGGGATTAAGGTCTGGAGATTTTCCTGCCCATGGACACAAAATTTCGATGCTGAGCCACTTAGTTATCACGTTTGCCTTATGGCAAGGTGCTCCATCATGCTGGAAAAGGCATTGTTCATCACCAAACTGTTCTTGGAAGGTTTGGAGAAGTTACTCTTGGAGGATGTTTTGGTACCATTCTTTATTCATGGTTGTGTTCTTAGGCAAAATTGTGAGTGATCCCACTCCCTTGGCTGAGAAGCACCCCCACACATGAATGGTCTCAGGATGTTTTACTGTTGGCATGACACAGGACTGATGGTAGCGCTCACCTTTCTTTCTCCAGACAAGCGCTTTTTCAGATGTCCCAAACAATCTGAAAGGGGATTCATCAGAGAAAATGACTTTACCCCATGTCACACACCGCTCCCATAACTAGGTGCTGCTGTGTGACTTGCCCTTTAAGGAACTATGCTGGTGCTTGTCTCCTGTTTGAGTCTTTACCTGTTCATGGCTGTTTTCTATTTTCCTAATTGGAACCTCCTTCTGAAGCTTATTGGTTACTGAAGACTATTTCAACCTCTTGTGATCAGGGACTCATTGCCTGATCTTCATGTTACTTACCCTGCCGTGGGTTCTGGCTGTATACCTTATCCTCGGAGTGTCTTCTGGATGTTATCGGTTGCCGAGATCGCCTGTCATCGCTGATCTCTATCTGGCTCCGCTGAATACCAGTTCATGGTTCATCGCTAGCTGCAATCATTACTTGAACTTTATCTGCACATTGAACTGTCCCGTGAGTTGCCTATTACAATCTGTGCATACTGATTGGCTCTATTACCTCTCTGCTCGGCAGTCTGTAATTCTTATTGAACTACAATCAAGTTCTGCTCATCTGTGGTTCTGGTCCGGCACGGCTATTATTGTCATTCTGCTGTTAGTATTGCTGGACTATTATCAAGTATTATTGCCGAGCTAGGAGCCGCTCTGTTAATCAAGTTCTGTGCGATATCAGCTGCTATTCCATCAAGTGATGAACCTTGTTTCTTCGTGTATTGGATTCTTATCGTCACGCTGTACTTCTAGCAACATTCCCTGCATGTCTCTAGTACGTGGACTATATACATCTGTTGTTCCGCTGATAAAGAACCATTATATTACCTGCTTAAGTGAATCACATTCCATCTGGATCAGCCAAGTCTCTATACTATCTTCATCGGACTTTCAAGCTGTGTCAGTGATTCTTCTCTATTGATATTGGTTTCACAAGGTGTCAAGTGTTCTGGATCATCATCATCTCAGCGTTGAACTGTATTATTTGTTTGCATGTTGTTGCCTATGGTTACCACCTGAAGTACTGCTGTGATTATTTTTATTTATGACTTTCTGTGTACTCAGCATAGCTGAGTTGTACAATACTTATTATTGCTGTTGCACCATTGAACAATATACTAAAGTTGCAACACTACTCCATCGTCTGTGTATTTCTTCATTGTGACTCTCATCTGAACTTATCCCAGCGTGTTCTGTCTCCACCACCCTCTGCTTTACCATCTATGTAGAGGTTGTGGATCCAATAATATCCTTAGCCGTGACACCCCAGTCCTCAGCAGTCCAATCCCTGTACCTTTTGAAGAATATCAGTCTGTCCCTGATGTTTCTCCTGGAGAGAAGTGGCCTCTTTGCTGGCCTTTTTGACACCAGGCCATCCTCCAAAAGTCTTCACCTCACTGTGTGTGCAGAATTGAAGATGCACTCACACCTGCCTGCTGCCATGCTTGATCAAGCTCTGTACTGTTGGTGCCCCGATCGCGCAGCTGAATCAACTTTAGGAGACAGTCCTGGCGCTTGCTGGATGTTCTTGGGTGTCCTGAAGCCTTCTTCACGACTATTAAATATTTCTCCTTGAAGTTCTTGATGATCCGATAAATGGTTGATTTAGGTGAAATCTTACTAGCAGCAATATCCTTGCCTGTGAAGCCCTTTTTGTGCAAAGAAATGATGACTGCACGTGTTTCCTTGCAGGTAACCATGGTTAGCAGAGGAAGAACAATGATTTAAAGCACCAACCTCCTTATAAAGCTTCTAGTCTGTTATTCTAACTCAATCAGCATGACAGAGTGATCTCCAGCCTTGTCCTCATCAACATTCTCACTAGTGTTAATGAGAGAATCACTGATGTCAGCTGGTCCCTTTGTGGCAGGGCTGAAATGCAGTGGAAATTTTGTTTTTGGGATAAAGTTCATTGTCATGGCAAAGAGGGATTTTGAAATGAATTGCAATTCATCTGATCACTCTTCATGATATTCTTGAGTATATCATGCAAATTGCCATCATGAAAACTGAGGCAACAGACTTTGTGAAAAACAATATTTGTGTCACCCTCAAAACCTTTGCCCATGACAATATATATATATATATATATATATATATATATATATATATATATATATACATACTGTGGTTCAAGAAAAAGTAAGCCAAGCTTTAATAATAATATTTGTAAAATAAAAACATCCACATACTAACTTTTTTATTTTAATGACTTCTGCTTTTCATTTCCCGCCCCAAAAATGCAGACAATATTATGATAGAGGACAATAATAAAAAAGTTGCCATAATAATGCCTTTTAGTAAAGTAGATTTACACATGATAAAAGGTTCTATCGCGATGTTCTGCTGCCGCAGCATCTTCTATCTGTTATTGCAAATCTGGCCCCAGAAGGCTATTTT
The DNA here is from genome assembly GCF_038048845.1 of Mixophyes fleayi. Taxonomy (NCBI): domain Eukaryota; kingdom Metazoa; phylum Chordata; class Amphibia; order Anura; family Limnodynastidae; genus Mixophyes; species Mixophyes fleayi. The sequence goes on along the minus strand of NC_134404.1, from coordinate 338,769,608 downwards.
GTTTTTCAACAGGACAGTGCACTAGCCCACAGAGCCAGGGAAAATATTGAAATGCTAACAAGAGAGACATCAGACTTCATTCCTCCCACATTATGTCCTCCGAACAGTCCATATTTGAATCCTGTCGATTATAAAGTGTGGAGCGTGATGCAAGAGAGAGTCTACCAGACAGCAATCCATGATGTAAACGATCCATTTGTTGAGAGTTTGGACGGATCTGGATCAGAGGATTATTGACGATGCTGTTGCCCAATGGCGCCAGCTCCTCTGGGCTTGCGTGCATGCAGAAGGAGGACATCTTGAACATCTTATTTAATTAAATAATCAAACTATACTACTGAGAGCTTATTCACAAAAATATTAAAGACTATTTCCATGTAAAAAGTAATTTGTTACAAAATCTAAAAAATATTGTTCGTAAAATTAAATTTCGGCAGATAAAGTTTAAAAACTCATATCTTTTTATCCGTTGAATACATTTTTATGCTATGTTGGAATAATATTGTTGGTTCAATTCTCTAAATATCAGGAACATTTTAGAATGTGTGTGTCTAGCAAAATGAAAACATGAGGTATTAGTTCATATTTTGATCAAAAGACTTAGTGCCAAGCAGCTGGTACCATATATAATGTGGGATATACCGAGCGCGGGCTTATTTTTCTCTGGTTTTGTTTCAAAATATTGCCTTTTTGTCATAGCAGCTGTCCATCAAGCCTATTTAAGGCACATTTGGGTGTGGCTCACAAGCCAGCCTTTGCTAGATGTAAACCCCTGTACCTGGGAGGTGAGTGCATCTGAATTTAACTGCTTTTTTATAGTGTTTAAAGCATATAGGTCAGTGTAGGACCTGCATATAATGAGGTACCCTTGACGTTGGGATGCAGGCTTAAGTCTTTTGATCAAAATATGAACTAATACCTCATGTTTTCCTTTTGCTAGACACACACAGATATGCAGTTTAAAGGATAAGCGCTGACAACTTTCTTTTTGTTTTGTATACATATTTGGGCATTTATATTGCCACGCAGCTGGTACCACATACAATATGGGATATACCGAGCACAGGCTTAGTGCCAAGCAGCTGGTACCATATATAATGTGGGATATACTGAGCGCGGGCTTATTTTTCTCAAATTTTAGAATGATATGACGAGGCATTAGAGATGTGTGAAATTAACCACTTGTCTTACTGTTTATTGAACCACAGTGTAAATGGCCGGTGCCCATGAAAATACCAGGTTTTCCTCTGTGACCGTTCTCTTTCTCCTTTACCTGAGTCAGAAAAACCATTTGCAAATTGCAGCTGTTATTTGACATCTAAATATTTACATCAGTGAGACAATTCTACTGAGATTAGCATCATTTTCATTGGGCCAATGGATTTTTTATTGGGTTACCCGATACACAATGAATCCCTGTCAGTTAATTGAAAATAAATCTCTACAACTAATTAGCAGATGTGACATTATTGACAATATAATTCCGTGTTAATCAGTTTCTCCCCAGACACTCAGGGAGAAGTGGGTAATAGGAAAGAATGTTCTCTAATGTCTCCTCTTAGATCCTTTTGTCTGGTGATACATTAAAGGACGGTCAAGGTGAAGTATTAATGGCCTCATTACCATCGGTTGCTTAGTGTTAGTTCTGGTTGCTGTTATTGCAATTTACTTAATGGGAGGTAAACATGGAGAAATCGTTGCAAAATCATAGGGACCTATCAGATTTATGCTTTGCTCAGGCTAACAAAAACTAATATCCAATTGGCTGCTGGCAGGTGTGTGCGTGTGTGCATACGTGTGTGTGTGTGTGTATACGTATAAGTGTCTGTGCGTATGTGTGTGTGTTTGCATGTGTGTAAGTGTGTGTGTGTGTGTGTGTGTCTGTCTGCAATATATCCAATTATACTGACTTATGTGGCCTGATTTTTACTGACTAAAACTAGCTGTACTTGCCCATTTATTTTTGCAAATCCAAAATGTAAAGAAAGGGTTATAGAAGAACACCAATCAGAAGATTGAAGTCAATGCACTTCAACATCTTAACACTCACTTGTGTCAGAGCAACTGAATGTCAAACTTTTCTCCAGCCAGAAAACTGTACCCGATCAGACCCCAGCCGCTCTGTTAGTTGGTTAGGTAGATGGGGTTACACTGTAGTTTTATTTGTGGTTGGAGTTCCTATTAAATCACTTCTCCTCCCACATCTGCTGACACAGTATTTCACAATGTATTGTATACAATTTTAAACTGCAACAATGATGCAAAATAATTATTCTAATAATGCTTCGCATCTTGATGTCTCTTGCAGTCATGGAGCACTTTCATGATAACACACAGAAGACGAGTGTTGGGGGGCCTGTTGTTGGAGTGTGTACACATTACAGATTCATAGTGCAACTTTGTGATGTTGTCTTTGGCAAAACACACCTAGTACACACATTAAAACAAGCAGTTTTTACATGAAGCTAATCCCACAAATTGAGCAGAGGAGTCTGCAAGTAAATCCAATGCTTTATCTACAGAAACAATTTATATATAGCTGTGAGTATGGGTGATGTTGGTTTAAAAATTAAGTATGGAACTGGGGTATCAATTTTTGGGGGGCATTGTTGTACATTTGTGCAGACTTGTCAACCCTAAATCCCCACAAAAAAAAAATCCCACTAAAAGATACCAGATTCTCGGTCATGGCGAAGGATATAAACACACATCTATGTACAAAGCACTGAAATAATATTATAATCTATCATCTCAGTCTCCGCTATTCTGGTTCTAATATTCAGCACAATACACCTTATTAATATGAGCTGTCAGTCTATTATCGAGATGATGGACTCGTTAGAATGTCTTAGTTCACCTCTTAAAGCTGACAAAGTAATTAGTTTTCATGACATTAGAGTTCAATGAACCTCAACGGAGGGAGCTTCGGTTAAAAGCACAGGAACGTCGCTCTGAGAGTTGTTCAGACAGAAATGTTAAAAAACAAGTGTTAAGGACACAACCTGATGTCATGTTAACAATCTATTCAGTTTAAAGTAAGAATATGATTACAGCAAATTTAAAATGAGCTACATCTAGTTTATAAAGGAACGGTCACTTTTCTCATGATCAATATATACGTATTACAGTTTATATCCTAGTCATGGCTAATTTAGTTTTCTATCATTACTTAATGAGATACTATTCTTTACAAACCATTGACTCCCCTGCAATTAGATCTTTAATTATTAGTTTTTTTTGTTTCAGAACAATGTCACAAATGTAACAATTTTTGTGCCACAGAGATATAGGATCAGCATGGTGTGATTTTAAAAATATATTTCAGCAATTTGTGAAACTGCCGGTCTGCTCAATTCAAGTGCCTATTTCTGTGCAAATACAAATGTTTTTATGGGGAAGAGCATAGATTTGTGGCCATGCTGGAAATTTATATGGGGGCACAAAATGTGGCATTTTCATATACCTTGCTAGGTACATGAATGGCTTAGTTTTGGTTTACTAGGATGAAATTATTTAAATAACATGCAACGGATGGAAAAACGCATCAGGCTCAAAATCAGTAGCATTTGCGTCAGGCATAAATCAGGCGTAGCAAGTGCATATAATTCTCATAGATTACATATTTGCTTGATACAGATAGTGTAGAGATACACTTGACAGTGTTAGTAGTGAATTCTAAAGTCACATTACCCTATTAGTACACAAGTGTCATGCACACAAGAGAGAGAATAGTTGTCTTGACAGTTATTAATAAAAGTTCTATTTCCATATAAAATGTAATACAACCACACGTATGCAAATTAAATGATAATAAATGAAATGAAAATCAATTAAATTGAATGAAAATCAATTAAAAGAAAGTAACTTATATTAAATAGAAACATCGTTTGTTTCCCATTTAAAGAAAACTAATGGGAATCCTCCGTTCTTCAGTAGACCAAACAGATATGTCAATTAAGTAAATTGAATAAACGGGCGCAACGTCATGTAATGTAGCCTCAATGCTAATAACATAAAAACTGTCAGCTGGAGGAGTCAGCCAATCAGAAGCATTGGGACACTTAATTGTATAAAAGTAATACACAGAAACCAGTTTGCACAGATTAAAAATTAGTCATCTTTAATTTATGTAAACTGCATACTGTGATTACCTTTATACAATTAAGTATTCCAGTTTCCACTGCCTTATTTTATTTTTCTGTTACCCTTTTATTTTGCAGATATTTAAGACACTGCAAAACGTAGCCATTTAAGCTGGAACAAGCAATATTTCACAATTATTTTAAAATTTTTAACACCAATCGGTGAAACTTGAACACAAACTGTTCACGAGTCGCCTATACTGAAGATTGTACAGTGAGCATGTTCCGGACATGAACCAGTGACATTACATTGTATTAGTAATTTTCAAGCATCTTTACCAGTCACTAATGTTAGTCAAATTGGACACGATCTGGCCCCTTTGGGCATAAGTGGGAGTGCGGATCACATCTAGACCCCACTGTTATTTACAACAGGACAATTGTGGTCAAAATCTGACCATTTTTAGGGTCAAGCCCAATATGCTTCTGATCAGTGGTTGCAATGGGGGGGTGTACGGGGGTATGTCCTACCACCACTTCTCCTACTGCTATATTATAACACTATCACATCCCAGTCACTTACATTTTAATAACATTTTTCATACCGCCACTTCTAAATTTACACTTTGACCAGCACAGTGGCTCAGTGGTTAGCACTTCTGCCTCACAGCACTGGGGTCATGAGTTCAATTCCCAGCCATGGCCTTATCTGTGAGGAGTATGTATGTTCTCCCCTTGTTTGCGTGGGTTTCCTCCGGGTGCTCCGGTTTCCTCCCACACTCCAAAAACATACTGGTAGGTTAATTGGCTGCTAACAAATTGACCCTAGTCTGTATGTGTGTGTATGTTAGGGAATTTAGACTGTAAGCTCCAATGGGGGCAGGGACTGATGTGAGTCAGTTCTCTGTACAGCGCTGCGGAATTAGTGGCGCTATATAAATAAATGGTGATGATGATGGTTCTGATCCATTTTGATTGGATTATTATCAGATATTGATCTTGTTTTGGGTGGTGGTACTGAGCCATACACGGATCTACCTTAATTTATACAACTTATATGAGATCTGGAAAACTGTTTTATCTGCCTCAGGATGGGGTAAGAATCACTGATCCACAGCATGAGGTACTAGCACATTACCTACTACCTAGTTTTGGGATTATCACAGCACTAAGAAACAAAAACATCGTTATGAGCGCAGATTCTTCGTAGACCTATAAAACTCATAATCTTTCATCCATTTCATAAAGCCTTATAATACCAAAGGTAAGAGAAACATTGGCAGAAGCTCGAGAACAGAAATCTTATGATGATTATAATTTTCATTCTGCTAAAGACATCTATTTCCCTGCGTACAGTTCACCTGCGGTCTGTGTCCTTTCAGACCTGTACCGGTCACTCAATGAATCCGGTTAAGATGAACAGTTATAAGAAAAATCATCTGAAATTCCTTCTGTATGCTCATATTTTTGAAGAACCCTAACAGAAGGTTAATAGGATGTTGGAGCTCTCCGTGACCTCAATCTAACAGAGAGTGACATGAATTCAGTCCGGTGTATAGACGCTTCTATAAAACTTTCCTCCAGGATTGTTAAGACTATAAAGGGAGGACAAATATTTCTTTCAGCAAATGCTGAAATTATAACTGTGCAGTTACAATAATGTAGTAACGAAAAAATAGGGACAACAGAACGGCTGTGCACTATGCAGTATGGTAAGTATAGCTGCCAATGTGGGTCTGTAGGGGACGAATTCCACAAATTTCTCCAATAGGTGCAGTCAAACAAACGAATTAAAGAGGACCCACGGCGCAAAGTGATAACATGAAGGAAAAAAAAAAAAATTATATATATATATATATATATATATATATATATATAATAAAAAAAGGGGAAAACCCTAATAAAATCCCCAAAAAACCAAATATATCAAACAGATAATTTATTTAGATATGCCTAACTGGCAAAGAATGGTATATAAGAAATGGTATAGAAGAAATGATATAGCAAGATAAAAAAAAGAAGAAAATCTTCTATATATAATTTTGACATGGATTTACATAAAATAAATATGAAAGTTCAAAATCCAAGTGATGATATTGCAATATGTGATCACAAGATAAATGTCCAAAAAGGTGTCCAAAAACAGACACTCAATAGACTCCTATATAGAAATATCGAAAAAAGACCCAGAATGTGTATACACAAAAAATAAAAAAGTAAATCAAAAATTCCGTAAAAGATAAAGATGAATGGAAGGTCCTTACAAATGAAAGTTCAAGTAGTATCTCATAAGGATATCGATAGTCCAAGATCTTAACAGACATGTAGGAGCTTCATAAGATGAACTTCTCCTTCTGCAGACACGGTGCACCGCCGACTCCGGCTCATTCAGTGGTTCCCCTGTAGTTTCCTGTAGTTTGGAACTCAAGCCTGCGTTCCAAATGCCAAACTTCTGGTCCGTTCGTTGGGAGTTCATACAAAGTTTTGCGAATATAGAGTGGTCTCTCTCAATGTAAAACAATAATGTGTAGATGTATAATGCCTCCAATCAACGCGTTTCACCCCTCTAAGCGGGGGCTTCCTCAGGATAAAAGACAAGAATGACTTGCTGTGACGTAACAACCAACATGATTTGCTGCGTAGGGGTCAATATGCCCATAGCTGTAGACACGCAAAAAATACATTGTAAGATTCTGGATTGGTTACTTGGAGCTCCCAGATTACTGGACATTTATTAAATGAACTTAAGTCAAAATGGAAAATGTAATGTTTAATGTCGTTCAGTGTGATTAATACACCTGAAATGTCTATTTTGCTTTGCTGCAACTAGTCACCTTATATCAGAGAGGTCAGTTTGATTCAATCAATCAGGAAGAGTTGCTGATGCTTTTCTTTATAACATTGTAAACGAGGGGAAGACTCATGGGTCGGATCAGAAGCTTAGTGCTTGAGGATCAAGTGAGTGGTTGCTTACACATCAGATACTTACAGGCTGGGACCCAACGCGTTTCAGGAGAACAGCAGCAGTAAGGATAAAAAGACATCACAAGTACACTTAACAATTAAAATGTTCAATCCTCACCGGAGTTCTCATTTGAAGAAACAGACAAATCAAAACTGTAGGCGGTCACTTGCTGCATGCATGGTCACAGAACATTTTTATTGACCGGTCCGGTTAAGGTGTTTGTTGAGAGCAGATATGCATAACAAGTAACCAATTAAGTAAAAGATACACATGGATGTAAACTTTGGATAAAAGACAATGTCCCTTATTTCTTTCTTGTGTAAGTCATTTAATGAGAGGGTTTGGAAAATGGGACGTTGGTAAAGTAGCTTTAATATATGACTGCTCAAATGCAACATAGCTTCAAATGTAAAACACAGATATTAGCATCATACAAACTCAGATAACTGTATGTAACAATTAGACTTGGCCACAACATTTTCCAGCTTTCCTCAGAAGAATCTGATCTTAATTGTTCTGCACAGAATCCCCCTAATGATTTTTGCTCCTTTCAGAATTCACAAATAGCAATCCGGTGATCAAAGATTACGATCTGTCCACAGACTTCCCTTTCACCACCAGCCAATAAGAAGCAATTTCCCACGCTAGTCACTTGTTATTGGCTGGCATTGAAGGGGAGTCCTGACTTCAGTTTAATTCAGCTTTACATAGCGTGCAGATGGGTCATTCCTTACAAGGTATACATATTATTGGGGGGGGGTTCTTCCCATTTTGACTATGACAGAAGACAGGAGTAAATAATATTTTATTTCCTGTTTAAACTATGACAGATAAAGAAGTAATAAAATAATATTTTACTTTATATTTTTTTTAAAAAAAAGTGGTGAATGATGTTTTGGTTAATCATTTATTCAATTAAAATGCATTTGAAAATTGTGTATGTGTTTATTTGTTTGCTCTGTTGGTATAATTATACTGGGACAATCATATTAATTACAATGCGCTAATTTCTATTAGACAGAAAGAAAAGTCTTTGTACAGACACACTGAGATAAAGTGATAGATGTGCTCTCCAGCATTGCTAGCGTACGTGGCCCTTATCACCTTCATGTAAGATGCTACATGTACAATACTTCTTTGCATTCTTAAAAAAAAAAAAATGTTTTGGGCAAATCATTGTAAGAAGGACAAAGGAAAAGCTGAAAGGTTTAGAGGTCGGAAACCTCATTAACAAAAGGAACATATTCATTATAGTGAGAGGTTAGATAGAAGGAGTGTTTACTTTGTAATAAAGCCACTCCAGAGGTGATCGAATTAATATGTATACCATTATTATAGGTGAATACAGTTTCATTTGCCTAATGAAATTTTCATAGCAAGGGCCATAAAGAGGACAAGGGGGTCAAAAGTTAATAAAAAAAAAAAATCGCATCATCATAGTAAAGGTTTTTAACTGTAAGCAGAGCCGGATTAACCATATGGCTAACTAGGCTACAGCCCAGGGGCCTATGACATCCAGGGGGCCCTTGAAAGTGCTCAGCAGCAGTATTGATCGGTCGGGGGCGCCCCCAGCGCGATCAGTGCTGCTGAGCACTTTCACTGCGGTCCTTCCCCGGCGCGCTGTAGTCTCCTTACTGAGATCTCGTGAGTCTCACTCTTACGAGATCTCCTCAGTAAAGAGCATACAGCACGCCGGAGAAGGAGGTAATTGACGGGGGGGGGGGCGTGGGCAGCTCGGATCACGGGGGTGGGGGGCCCTCACGGCGGAATGGAGGACCCCTTAGCCCAGGGGCCTCCATTCCCTTAATCCGGCCCTGACTGTAAGGCTGGGTACACACTGCAGGGTTTCCAGCAGATTATCGAGCCAGTCACACTATAATCGACTGTTTGAACCAATATCAAATTAGTGTCTACGCTCCAAAGATGAACGATTATCGTTCCAAATCACATTGTATCATTTCATTTGACTTTTAAACCAGACTAAAAATGTTGTTCAACAATGGAACGATGTTGTTCCAATTCTGCAGTGTGTATGCACTCAGGACCGGCGCTGGGGTCATGAGTTCAATTCCCGACCATGGCCTTATCTGTGTGGAGTTTGTATGTTCTCCCTGTGTTTGCGTGGGTTTCCTCCGGGTGCTCCGGTTTCCTCCCACACTCCAAAAACATACTGGTAGGTTAATTGGTGCTATCAATAAAATTGACCCTAGTCTCGCTCTCTCTCTCTCTATGTTAGGGAATTTAGACTGTAAGTCCCAATGGGGCAGGGACTGATGTGAGTGAGTTCTCTGTACAGCGCTGCAGAATCAGTGGCGCTATATAAATAAATGGTCATGATGATGATGTATAGTTCCACATTTGCTCCTCTTGTTTCAGCTGTGCCCGCTTCCACCTAGAATATAAACTCTCTAATGAGCAGGGTCCTCCATACCCTTTGTTTTCATGTCTGCATTTATTTTGTCTGCCCTGTATGTCCCTGTTTTATGTATGTCCTGTTTTTCCTACTGTGCTACAATAATAATAATAATAATAATAATAAAAATATAATGTGTACATAGGAATCGACATGTTGATCGGGTTCTTTTTATTAATCGTTGGTAAAATTGTTAAGGATATCACATCAGGAGAAATTTTGTATTAGGTTAAGTCAGGGGTAGACAACCTGCGGCTCTCCAGGTGTTGTGAAACTACAAATCCCAGCATGCCTTGCCACCTATCTGCAGGCTATCTACTGGCAAAGCATGCTGGGACTTTCACAACACCTGGAGAGCTGCAGGTTGTCTACCCCTGGGTTAAGTTGTAGCATTCCCTACCACATGAAGTAGTGGTGGTAAATTCACTGCCAGAATGTATGCATGAACTGGGTACCTTTATATTTTTACAAGAAATTGTATCTGTAGCTATAAATAGTAGAAAACATTATTGGTGTGATCAGTCTGGGGAATTTTTCTGATTGACAGTTTTGAAGTCAGGTAGGAATTTGATGTTTTTTCCCCTGTCAGGCTTAATTGATAATTGGGGTTTTTCTCCTGACTCCTCTGGACACCATAATTAGAACTTGTGAAAGGTTGAACTTCATGAACTTGTGTCTTTCTTCAACCAACACTAAACATGTAACTATACATAGCTATTATTATGAAAACGATGTAAATGGCTAATGAGCCTGAATTAATGCATAGGGCAATAGTATTACATGGGCTGCAGTTAGCTATATTCCAATTTGTTGCTGCTTAATAAGTATTTTGTTCTACTTTATGTTGATAACTTTTATCTTGGAATCAATAAAACATTCTTATACCTACAAATTGTCAACAACAACTCATTGACTACAGATGACTGTGTCAAAGAGCACTTTACCCTGGTTGACACCAGTGGTGGGCTTCAAATAAATTAACAACCGGTTCTCTGCCCTAATGACAGTTTTAAGTATACAAAAACATATACCGAAAGGTAGTTTAATATTTCATGCATTTAATACTCAAATAAGAACAATAAAAGAGGTACACAAAGCTAGATTATGTTATAAGAAAGAGTTTTAAAATATTAATGAAAAAATATTAAATAATATCTGACAAAAGACTAAAAAAAATATAAAGCACCAACAATGGATGTTACTAGGCAACACATACATTGAATCTCAATAGGAATTAAATTTAAAGACAAGGCAATAAAAGAGTACAAATTTATTAAGACATTACACAGACAGTAGCAGAGTAATAAACAGCAAATTTTATAAAAGCTGCATAATGATAAATTATTTATATCAATATCAAGAGGCAGTTATCTAGTCTTATTCTATGCTGCTAATATCAAGATAATAATAGTAATGAGTCATGTTATACCTCACAGTAGTGCCCCCCATTTCAAATAATGCTACAGTAATGCTCCCAGTTCATATTATGCCACAGTTATGCCCCTCTTCATTACACTGTACCAATGCTGTTTTTGCCTCCTTCACACACTGCCATCCTGATTTTGCCCATCTTCACACACTGCCATGCTGATTTTTCCCACTTCACACTCTGCCATGCTGCTTCTACCCCTCTTCACACTCTGCCATGCTGCTTTTGCCCCTCTTTACACTCTGCCACACTGCTTCTACCCCTCTTCACACTCTGCCACGCTGATTTTGCCCCTCTTCACAGTCTGCCACGCTGCTTCTACCCCTCTTCACACACTGCCACGCTGCTTCTACCCCTCTTCGCACTCTACCACGCTGCTTCTACCCCTCTTCACACACTGCCACGCTGCTTCTACCCATTTTCACACACTGCCATGCTGTTTTTGCCCCTCTTCACACACTGCCACGCTGCTTCTACCCCTCTTCACACACTGCCACGCTGCTTCTACCCCTCTTCACACTCTACCACGCTGCTTCTACCCCTCTTCACACACTGCCACGCTGCTTCTACCCATTTTCACACACTGCCATGCTGTTTTTGCCCCTCTTCACACACTGCCACGCTGCTTCTACCCCTCTTCACACACTGCCACGCTGCTTCTAACCCTCTTCACACACTGCCACGCTGTTTTTGCTCCCCCTTGCTTCCATTCCTCACACTTACCTATCTGCTTTTTTCTTCTCTATTCTTCTCTTCTTGCCTTCTTGCTTCCTTCTTGCAGACTCCTCTCTGCACCGCTCCTCACTGAATGACATTCAGTGCGGACAGAGCAGGGAGGAGAAGTGCCGACATTGCGAACAGTTGAGTATTTTTTTTTTTAAAGGACCCGCTCCCCCACCAGCGAAGAGGGTGAACTCCGCCATACCACAGCCTGGTGTTAACCAGTGGTGGGAATCGGCCGTTTCGCACCGGTTCGCTAGAACCGATACCTAATTTTAAGGTCATCTTACATAGGAGAAAGGCTCCGTGGCTCTCACTACCTGAGAATGCTCACCTAAATGTTCAATCTACAAACCTTGAAGTGCATTTCTATATTTAAATATATTAAAATATGTTCCACAACACAAAGGTGCAAATGTATCAAACTTTCTAAAGAAGAAAAGTGGAGGTGTTGCCCATAGCAACCAATCAGATTCTATCTATTATTCCCTAGAATGTGTGAAATAAATAACAGCTAGAATGTGACTAGTTGCTATGGGCAACACCTCCACTTCTCCTTTTTAAAAGGTCTGATACATTTCAGATTTTTGCAAGTGAGCTAAGAGACAGGAGCTCTTCTGTCTCTAACATAGTCACGTTCCAAATGACGAAACGCATTACATAATACTAGATATCACCTTTTGAACTGGGTCCAACTAAGCAGAAACTTGCAATCTCTTACTGTTGTTTTCATATCCATTGCTACAAGGAGGGACTGTATTATATCATCTGGAGTCGCACTGATTAGCGTGCGGACTATTGTGGAGAGTCCCTGATCGGGAGCTGCATTCAAGCTTTGTGGATTATAAGAAGCGGAGACCTTTCCCTGACAGTCACCACTCCTGATCGGGTGAGATTGCTCCTAGTTTATTCCCTGATATAGGGGTCACTTAATTTACAGAGACCGTATGAACTGCGCTTACCATCATTGGAATTGAAATAAGAAATCTATACAAAATACTTATCCACATCACCACCTATGAAGGGAACCGGCCACTCGCTCTGATTCATACGCTAATGACTGTTGCTAACGTGCTATATGAGATTTCGCCTTGGACACAGTGGCGGAACTACCATAGGTGCATCGGGTGTTGTGCCCCGGGGCCCATGGAGATAATGAGGCCCGCGACACGGGGAACTAGCAAACTAGCGTTTTTTTTTTTTGCAATTAATAACCAAATGCACTCCGTAGTTGTATGTTGATTAATTTATATTAGTTCCATTTGATTTTCTAGTCCAAAGGAGCATCTCTGTTTTTCTGTTACGGAGCTCTTCTGTGTGTAGCTCACATTCAGCAAAAAACGCTTCTCCCTGACCAGCTCCTCCCATCAGAAGAGGCATAATTTGAACCCTTGTAGTCATCAGCATCTTGCTGTGTTGAGTCATGTTCTTCCCAGTATAAACAGGGGCAGGTGCACATAAGGGGGCTGATTCATCAAGGCACGTATCTGGCGATTTTGTGCGTATTGTACGTAAAATCACTCTGCGCACGCTCAGAACTGGGATATACGTCCCTAAACGCAGCCCTGACTGCTGCGTCATCGAATGCAAAGGACACATACTGAAGCCTACAATTTCTGGTAGTGAATGTGGCGGAAAAGAAGCGTTTGCCTATAGTTAATGTACAGTAAGGGCGCACCAAACTCCAGCGCACGAAGCCACGTCCCAATCGAGGTCTGGGCATCTCAAATCAAGCTTTGGAAAGTTACAAATTTTTAAGGTTAGTCTAACTCCTGATTACTAGTGATGACGGCTGTGTATGCATGCTATAACATGTGTTTGCAATGAGGAGCAACTGTAAAAATGTATTTTATGTTCCGTAGACATTAATAACATCCTAATAAATGAATTTTATGGAAAATAAATGATATTTTTTTGTTTTTAACTGTTTTGACATTAATACCTTTATTATTAACAGTTTTAATAATTCAATCGTGGTTTTTTTCCTGTGCGTTCGTTTGCAAATGTATAATCCACGTAGTCAGTGGACATATCCTGCAGTGCCTTGTGTAGTACAGCTGAGCAGACCTACACCCGAATTCATCAGCGCTCCTATCTTCAGATTTGTTCCTTGTTGAATTTGGGAGTACGATTTACGTGCACTTTTAAACAAACACGCAATGCTTTCAGAACGCCTGCCTTGATAAATCGAGCCCATGTAGTCCCTGTGGGACGGCAGTTCTGCAGCTGTCTAATTGACCCTACAAGTTGGAGTTATCCTTTAATCATTTTATGCGTATTCCTCACTCTGCTTTGTATTTTTTCAATTATTAATAATTGCACATCCACTCCTAACTCCAACACAAAATGGGAAGATGTCTGAGCTTCACGTGTCAGCGTTTGACATTCATCAAGCGCTAATGGATAATCTCTTTACAGGAAGAGACTGATTGGACTTGTGTTTTATAGACAACACGCACTTGTTTGAAAGAAAAATCTTCCAACACTTTCAAGTAATTTGTTAATGGCCCTGTGATAATGCAGATTGAAATGACTGGTGTATGAAATTACCTATTGAGCCATCACTCAAAAACGTATATATAGCCGGCCCTGCAGAATAACTTTACATTTCATTTCCATTAACATAAATTGGAAGGAAGCGAATGCAGAGACGGAGGACACTTTAGTGCTGCGTACAAACCTCGTGCCATAGGAGTGGGCGCACATCAGCCAAAGTAGTAATCTTTCTCGTAATGCAAAATGTATTATTTCACCTAGAATAACATTTTACAATTTGTTTTTGCTAAATGAAATGCTAGACTACTTTGTTACATCCCTATTTATTTTTGCACTACATATCTAATTTTACAGACAGTTTGGAAGGCATAAGGGCTTAATTACATACTTCACAAGAGCATCTAATTCACCTCCTAGCCAGGGCCACCTTAACAACATTATGGGCCCCCGGGCAAAACAGTGCAGCGGGGCCCCTACCCCTATATATGTGTATCATATATAGATATATATATATATGGATAGATAGATAGATAGATAGATATAGATATATTTGCAGGATTTTTATTTTACTTAAGAGCCCTGTCTGTGGGGCCCCCTTGCCTGTGGGGCCCCCGGGCACCTGCCCATCGTGCCCAATGGGTTTGGGTGACAGTTGAGAGATTTCGGATCCTGATAGAAATCTGCATCGTCAAACAAGTACAAAGATCACTTCAGTCCTGTCTAGTATCATTTTAGACCAGCCCTTTAATTAAATTAATTAATTAACTAATTAGTTCATTCATTAATTAAAACATATTTATTTGTCTTTTAAAACACTGCTTATCTGAGACTCGATAATGTCTTAAAATTGGGGCAGCACGGTGACTCAGTGGTTAGCACTTCTGCCTCACAGCACTGGGATCATGAGTTCAATTCCCGACCATGGCCTTATCTGTGTGGAGTTTGTATGTTCTCCCCGTGTTTGCGTTGGTTTCCTCCAGGTGCTTTCCTTCGACACTTCAAAAACATACTGGTAGGTTAATTGGAGGCTACCAAATTGATCCTAGTCTGAGTTTCTGTTCTGTTTGTTTATGTGTGTTAAGGAATTTAGACTGTAAGCCCCAATGGGGCAGGGACTGATGTGAGCGAGTTCTCTGTACAGCGCTGCGGAATTAGTGGCGCTATATAAATAAATGATGATGATGATATAAATTATGACAGTAAGTGGACATTAGGATTCCCTCTATTAGATGTGTTATATTAGTACACAGATCTTACGTTAGCTAGAGATGTATACTTTTCACCTATATGAACTGGGTGCAAGCTTTGCAATTCATGATGAATATTATCACATCTTTACTGTGGATGCATCAAGACGATAGATTTCAGAAGCGTGCCATCCAAAATACCGGCATGGAGATGGGCAGACACATCTTCGTTCATACCCAAATGAGGCATCAACTCTAAACTCGACCCTAGATTTTTTTCGGTCACCCTTTAATTTACTTTATTTAACTTCTATCAGACATCCCACCCATGGACAAAACAGGAAGACGCTGTACACACCGTACATAGGTTTTTATATCTTCTGAGAGGTCATTAGTTAAATATAGCAGCAAAGCAGCAGAAGTACCAAGCAGGTCCGCTCTGCTCTAACAGACAATACACTGCAGATACGTCCAATGCATATGTGGAATATAAAGTCCCAAAAGAACACACTGGAAAAAAGAATTCAATTAGTAACACTCTGGAGAGATTTTCTTCAACTGTTTGTATGGAGACTGTAGAGTAAGAACATCTACTCACCAAGAGGGACTTTCCAGATACCATCTGACCAGACTGCGAGTTCAATAAGCGATATATTTTATATTTCTTTGCAAAATCTACATTTTTATTGGAATAAAATATTCATGTGAATATACTACACTATATGGTATCCCCATTTTTTTCTGTTCCCTGGTTAACAACGGAGAGAACTGATTGCATTTACATCTAGGATTCGGATGAATTACACTGCTAGAGATCATTACAGATAAGCCTGTTTTCTGTGTGTTTTGGTACGCATATACGCGATTGGTGGAAGTGGTGTTATATAGTTATAAAAGATAAGACACTATCTCTGGTATCCTATCTCTTTCTTCATATGTTTTGGAGCCTGCTGTGATACATATCTGTGAACCGGGGACCTTAATATAAGATGTGCGGGGGGCTCCTAGGATTTCTTAAAGAGTGATAGGTTTATTCCATAACCGGCAGTGTCAATGTTTGAGCTATAAACAGCCCTCTTACATGTTGTTATTATATATAGTCTTGATAAAGTACCTACAAGTTGCAGAATGACTATTGACTCTCTCTGCAGCACATGTACTTAAATGCTATCTGTACTGTATGAGTTGTGGTTATTAAAGGATGGCTAATGTTTCCTAGAGATTAATAAATTTGGACTTTTGCAATCTTAAGCGTGCAGGATACAATTCGGCCCTACAACTATTATTGTGAGTATTTTGCATTGCATTTGGTTTGGTGAGTGTTATTTTGTTACAATATATCGGTGCTCACTTTTCTTCCACAGTGGTCTTGCAATGATTACTCTGCCTGATCAAATTCCAGTCCATTGGATTTTGATCAGACTGGCTGGAAAATGTAGTTGGACAATGATCGCATTATATATATGCGATAATGCAATTATTTATTTACCTAACTGCCATAAGCAAGTTAATTACTAGTCAAAAAAACTGACACTATGTGTTTGCAATTTAATTCATAGTATTGGCATGGTGTGGCTCAGAGGAACTTTGGGTCCAGACAAGAATTAAAGCCTGAAAGGGGGAAACTAAATTACTTTATCCCTTTGATTGTTTCTAAACTCTTCTGTTCTACCCATGAGGTATTTTTGGATAGAGAGTTTCAGACACATAGTTACAGATAAGTGCCCAGTACCAATTGATGGCACAAGTCATAAAGCTAAAGCACCTTGAAGTCTCTCTTTAAGGTTATATCACTATCATCAGTAATATCCAACAAACAGACCCCTCACGTTCTTGGTGAATTTGTGATATTTCAGGAAAACTCTACTCAGTGACAGAGCAGCTCGGATATGTTTGAATGAAAGGAAATAAGGACACAGGAAAATGTAATATTTTCTCAAATATCATGCCTACAGGAGTCACATCTGGTATGAAAATGAAGGGAAACTTATGACCTGCTCCGTGGATGTAATATCATCTTTAAAGGACATTCCACTATGAAGTTAGGCCAGTGTAAATAAACCCTGACTTGAAAGGTGTTGGAAAAAGGTAATAAAAAAACTAGTTTGCCTTTACAAAGACTTTCTAAGTCTGACATCACAGTACAAAGAGGGCTGTGGGCACCTGCAGCATGTTAAAAATGTCCCGTAAATCTAACAGATTTGTTCATTTTTGGGGGTCATTTTCATATTGACAAGTGTGCCATTATTCAACAGACAGAAAAATTATCATTCATAAGTTTACCATTTCTGTTGTTTATACCATTCTATTTTACAAAAAACTATTGTACTATATCTTTGCATGTTGTTTTGCTAATTGTTTTCAATCTTAAACATTGTGGTTTTATTTTCCATATTAAATTTTACTTAATCAATTCATGCCTTTGTGTTCTTACAAATTCTCACATCAGACTTAGCTTGGTTTTTAGAATGCTACATAGTTGAAACAGAGGCGATCATTTGGTTTATAATAACTCTTGATCAGTAGAGATCATTTGGTTTATGATAACACTGATAAAAGTAAATTTTGATAGATTAGTCTAAAGGGGGAGTCAAAGGTTTCCTGAGTAAGAGTGTCAGCTCTTCACAAAAAACCTTGGTGGTGGCATAATTGGTAAGGCACAGTTAGTGCATGAAATAGACGGGGAAAGTTGTAATCATTTTTAAACAGACCAGGTGGTTGTTTTTGATTAACCCTTTGTCACACACACACGTCATGCAGGATCCGGTGAGTGATGAATCATAACTAATTTCAGCCACAGAGAGTTGATGATGGATCCCAGTGGAGACATAGAGATAATATTGTTCACTGTGGTTTATGCTCGACCTCCGGCATAAGCCGTTAGCAGGTGGGTGGTTAATAGACAATGGGGTAGAAAGAACAAACCTTCTAAAAAGAAAAAGTGGAGGTGTTGCCCACAACAACCAATCAGATTCTTGCTATCATTTTCTGGTCTGTACTAAAGAAACTATAGCTAGATTCTGATTGGTTGCTATGGGGAACAACTCCACTTTTAGGTTTTAGGATTGATAAATCTACCCCAATGTGTCTGTTTATTCACAATAACACTATTTTGTATTTATTAGCTCTTTAATGAAATATGGACAATAATTGAAAACTTCCAATGCTTTCACTTTGTATACATGTACCAGTAAAAATGGATTTAAATTGTAGTAATCTGATCTCTACATGTAGGTATTAAACACGCAGGAAATGTCACCAAAGCTCTCGAAACTAAAGAGATTGTAGAGAACATTCTAAGACTATAATCAAGTCTCTCTTCCTCCAGGAAGATGTGACATTTATTTGACTTTAATCAATGCTTTGAAAGATTCACGCTGATGTGAAAATACTTATAAATATCTATTCCAGTTCTGCATTTATTACCCAATTTTAATTAAATTAATAGTCTCTTGAAATTTAGCTCTGGACGAGGCAGAGTTGGAATTTATTTACTCGTTTGCAGTTGCATATTATATCTTAATATTATGTTGATAAATATAGGCTGTTTATCTAGTAGATGTTACATTGCTTTTTAATTAGAAGAACTTTATGAAGTACATCCATTTGCTGCAATTATTGTGACGGGGAAGGAACTGAACGGTGCATCTGCAATGTGAAGGGATGAAGTCATTGGACTCAATGAGCCAACATAGGAATCAGTGAAAGTTTTCCCCAAAATATCACAAAACATTATACAAGTTTCCTGGACTCCGTGGACTATACCCAACAGAATATGCACTTTAAAATTAATTAAAATGCAGCTTTTGGAAACAAGTTACAATTTCACAGCACATTTAGGGCTCCCCAGGGTATAAATCATTGAGCTCCATGGATTCTCATCAGTATAAGTAATTTAAAATAATTTACAGGTTCACTGTACTCCTTGGACTTTGGTTACAGGTTCACTGTACTCCTTGGACTTTGGTCACAGGTTCACTGTACTCCTTGGACTTTGGTTACAGGTTCACTGCACTCTTAGTTCTTCCCGGATTACAAATATGTTAGTTCACTGCACTCCGTGTAATTCCCAGAGTATAAATACGCCATTAGCTCAATGCACTTACTGGACCGAAATAGGTTCACTGTACACCTTGAACTTCTTGCTTTATGAATATGCAATAACTGTACTGCACCCTTTGATCTCTCTCGAATATATATACATATATATATATATATATATATATATATATATATATATATATATTACTGTATATAGTGTATATGTTCACTGCAACACTGGTTGTTAGGAGCCTATTATTATTATCTTTGACTTATAAGGCGCCACAAAGGGTCCGCAGCGCCGTACATTACATATACAGAAAACAGAACCAAGACACAACATGATACACAAATGTATACAAACACATGTGTCAGGGTAAAGCAAATAGTGTGGTACTAACTGGGGGAGAGAGCCGGGACAAGGGAGTGAGGAGGACTGATAGACTTGAATAAAGAAATGAGTCTTAAGGGCACGCTTGAAGCCTTTGAGAGTAGATGCTAACCTGAAGTTTACTAGTTCACTGCTCGCTTAGGACTTTGCAGAGTATAAGTATTTTACATGATGACTGCATATATTTCTCTTATGAGAGTATGAACACATCACAAGTTCACTGCACTCTTTGTATGTCCCAGAATATTAATATATTTAGTTCACTGCCCCCTTGCGTGACAGAGCAGGAATATATTCCCGTCACTTTAATGTTGAGTTTTACGCAAGCTTCAGCTATGTTTGGATATGCTCATCCTTCAATCACTGCTGTATGATATCCTGAAACGCTCCAAGGAATACAATAAGAGGCGGTGGGTGGATCTGATTGGACGAAAGAAAATAAATATTTTTTTGTTCTTAAACAATTAAACTTGTCTTAATAAATATTTATTTGGAAAGTGATCTGTTCCGACCAAAGCATATCCAGGTCTGACGAGAACTATCATTCGATGGTATAAAAAAAGATTGCTCAATAAAAGAGTTAGTTACATAAGGATCTATGTGTCCTCACCAAAGTGGAAACAGAGGCTGAACTAGCGAGATGAGGGCCCCGATGCGGTGGAGGGAACTGGGGCCCACAGCTCGCTAGTTCCCTGTGAAGCGGGCCCCATTATCTCCATGGGCCCCGTGCAGGGGCACCACGGGGGGGGGGGTACAAATTATCAGGGCCTGGGCTGCCTGGGGGGCCCGGGCACGTCAGTATAGTTTTTTTTATTTACAAAAAGAAAATGAAAACATATTTCTACCGGCAGGTGGCGCTAGCTGATGTTTCTGCTGGGGGTGTTAGGATGTGTCTGGGGGGTTAGGATGTGTCTGGGTGGCTTAAGATGTGTCTGGCGGGTTATGATGTGTCTATGGGGAGTTACGATGTGTGCAGCGCAATGTCCGCATGCCACATCGCCGGCCATTGAATTTCCCGCATATTGTTACTTTATGAATAAATTAGTTTGGAGTTATGTCATTTTCTCTCATTATTGAATTTATATTTAAGGGTTTATATGCGCCTCTTAATTTTTACTGTGTGTTTATCTTTATATGGGGTTGCAGAGCCCCTAGAGGCAGCCATTTCTCTTGTACAGTTACAATTGTGTTTCATTATCTGACCATTTCCAAACACATCTGTGATTATTTTTATCACACCTATTTTGCTTGCTATATAATTATATACTGTGTGATCTGTGCTGTGCATTGTGTTCACTAATTATTTTCGATATTTCATGTACCTATACATTTTCCAAACAGGTCCCAACATTCCAGGATCCAGACAAGAATCCAGTCCCAGGTTGTGAAAGCTGCAGTAACAGGTAGGTAGGAGAAACACCATTTTAATACACAATGAGGGGAATTCAATTGCCAGTGATGGGGCACGCGGACATTTCTGACAAAATCTCAGATGCAAAGTGTCTCACAGAGGATCCAGAGACACTTTGTGGCTAATTGAATTCCCCCCTTGATGTCATGTGTAAAGAGGTGCAGCCACAGTCCATGTTGGACACACCCCCATCACTATGTGACCACATCCCATCACTGTGTGACCACGCTCCCATCACTATGTGACCACACCCACTTCGGCTGCCTGGCGGAAAACATCCTTTCTCCTACTATTTGTGGAGGGGGGCCCAGAAAATTGCTGTACCGGGACCCCAAATTCCTCTTAGCAGCCATGGCCCCAATGCACCGTTCCTGCTGCACCAAGGGTACTTCCGTCACTGATTGGGAACACTTATAACAGAAAGGTTGCAATACGTGTAACAATGGCATTAGGGACTAATGTCCAGGGGGAACCTATTGTGAACCCCAATATCATAAGCAGGGTATGGACTCTTTGGTTCTTTCATTCTCTTTGTGACTGCACATCACTCCTGCAATAATTGAGAACTTGAATATCTCTAATATTTACTAACCAGATTCCAAAGGTGCTTCCACATGTCTGGGGGCCCCAGCTTAGATTCTGCTCTGGGCCCCAACAGCCTGTAACTATGTCACTGTCTTCTATATATGTGTAGTATCATTAGCACATAGCAATCTGCAAAGTAAAGTCTTGTTTATGCATCTGTGCACAGAATCAGGGCCCTTACTATAGAGTGATACAGTATATAGACCTCTTCATGGAATCTACTTATTTCCATGTAGCTCCTTTAGTCATTAGAAAGAAAAAAATTGCTCTTCTAACGACCATCATCACTTTGGTTTCCTATACCAGGTGCATGTTCTTCAAAACAGAGATAATTGTGCAACAATAGGCATGTGTGGCTCAACATATTTCCAGTTCCTAAATAACTTCATGGCTGTAGCATTATTAAAACAACACTGCATACACAGAAATTTGGAAAGTTAACAAGTAACTAAAGTGTCTTGTGACATCTTATATATAAAAATCATTGGTCTGTTTGTCTGTCCAGTTATGCTTTCGGACACCCTTGATTGGGATGAAACCAACACGAGGGGTCCAATTTGATCCTGGCCAGGTTTTAAAGGGTTTAGGGTCCTGGTTGGACCTTCCATTGGTGTACGCTGGGCAGAACTTTGACCTGAGGAGCCTGTTCTGAGCCTGAATTCAGATACAACTGCACTTATTGGGATAAAACCGACGCAAGGTGGTTCAGTTGGATCCTGGCCAGGTTTTAAGGGGGTTAGGGACCCAATCAGACCTCCCGTTGGTGTACGCTGAACAGAACTTTGGCCAGGGGTGCCTGTTCTCACCCTTCCACTGAATGGATTGGGACAAAAACTTCACAGACTGGTAACATTGGATCCCAGAAGACATACTAGGGGGTTTAGGTCCTGGTTGGACCTCCGCTTTGTATACGCTGGGCAGACTTTGATTTGGGGAGACTGTTCTGGGCCTTCCACTGGATGTATTTGGATGACATTTAACATAAACATGAAAATGACACTGTGCAGCCACCTCATAGGTGAGTTGGAAAAGCTGCTAAGCTGCTAATTATTCCTAAAAGGTTGACAGTTACATCCAACTCATTGATAACTTAATAACTTGAAGATTTTAACCTGAGCAACACTGGGGACTTCAGCTAGTTTCTAAATAAATTAATCATTGAGCAAATAAAAAGAGTAATAGCAACTTTAAGCTGGTGAGTAACATGAAGACATCTCTATATCTTTATTGTTTAAAACAACAATTTTTTAAAAAGTTGTAAATATATATATTTTTTTATACTTCACCACTTCACCACTTAATCACTTCAGTAATACCAGTGAGTTAATTTTCTGCATTCATATAATCTCTTCCCAGCTGAGTTCATGGTCTATGGCCAGTCACTTTTAAACGCTCATATGCAAAACTCAATATTTTGATTGAATCCACTAAGCAGCACATTAGACAGATCCAATTATTTCCAATTCCAGCACAGTAGTTCTCATTCAGCCATGGAGCAATCTGAACAATCTCTCCAATCTGCAGCTAAGATCTGCCCTCTGTCACTCTACGTTTAACCTCCAGCAAAGTTGTGAACAATGTGCCGAGCTGGTCTGTTACATTCCCTTCTGCATTCTCATCCCACATTTATGCTGATTCCTCCCAGGAATGCTGTTGTAGCAAATCTCTCCCATATGTCATCTGCCGAAGTCATTCTTCGGAAATC
The DNA here is from genome assembly GCF_038048845.1 of Mixophyes fleayi. Lineage (NCBI taxonomy): Eukaryota > Metazoa > Chordata > Amphibia > Anura > Limnodynastidae > Mixophyes > Mixophyes fleayi. The sequence goes on along the minus strand of NC_134404.1, from coordinate 338,746,183 downwards.
ATTGGCAATCGTTATCGTTTAATATCAATGTACCATCTGATGAGCAAAACCCGTGGTGATATAGATGAAATATGTGCTGTATCTTGCTTCTGATGGCTGCTTTGGGTGTCATTTGTAGAACACAGCCAAACAAACAGCTCTTCGTATTAAACTAAACAGACAACTGCTGAGTCTGTAAGTCTGTTTTTTAAGAAACAAATCCCAAAATTAAGTCTGCTTCTGGCTTCTTCCAAAACGCAAGAGGAACTAAAAGCATTTGAAAAGCTGACATTATACCTAAATCATTTTTGATTTTTTTTTTTTTTTGTTAAACTTTAGTCAATTAACTTTCACCAAAACGTCTTCTTAGTTGGTTTCCAGAGAAGGTACACACTCCCATTGGAAGAAAACTGGATGTCTAAATTCTCCCCAGACACCCTCTTATTTAAACACAAATCAGTATGTGCCCACTCGGGGCAAAAATCTGTCTCCTCTTACAAATTAGATCAATTTTTTTTCTGATGATTTGGTATAAAAATAAATAGCGGTGCATTGTACGGGCACTGCAATTATTGGGATGACAAATTTTGCAGAGTCACACACACACAAAACTCAACAACAAAAAATGTTCCTTAGCCTAACTTTGGTATGTATGTTTTCCCTGATACACCTTCTATAGGTTAGCATCTACTCTCAAAGACTTCAAGCGTGCCCTTAACACTCATTTCTTTATTCAAGTCTATCAGTCCTCCTCCTAACTCCCTTGTCCTGGCTCTCTCCCCCAGTTAGTACCACCCTATTTGTGTCTCCCCCTTTCCTTTAGGATGTAAGCTCTCAGGAGCAGGGCCCTCTTTCCTTGTGTGCTCCTTCTACTGTTCCATCACCCCCTGTACCTCTTGGCCTGCTTCCTTAGCCCTGTTTTCTTAAGCTTCGGCCTACTTTTTGCTGATTTCTACCATCCCTTTCACACATTGTCCCAGATGTAATTTGATTTGCATTACCATGTTACCTGTGTGTATGTGTTTTGTTTGTGTATTTATGTTTTTTGTTCTTCATTTTTTGTTCATGTTGTGTCATGGGTCACTGTTTTCTGTATATGTCATTTACGGCGTTGCGGACCCTTTGTGGCGCCTTGTAAATTAAAGATAATAATAATAATATAGGTTGGCGTGGGATAAAAGGGGCAACTTGTGTGCCTATCATTCTTCTTGCAGCTTGTTGTGACTTTAGATCATTAAAGTACTGAATGAGGAAGGGACACAAGTGTTGGTGAATTGCTAAGAACCAACAGTGCAGAGAAATTGTCCTGCTGTTTGGCAAGTGTGGAGGTCATTGAATGCTCGTTCAACGGTCAGATAGTCTCTAAACACTACTGTTCGAAAGAGATGTTTGATTTTCTCACTGAGGGGAGAGGTTTCATCAACATTTACCCTCCGAGGATGTATGTTAAAGCATCTCCACCCAGCCACATAGTGTACATCCTACGCAACGCAATATGCAATGTAGAAAGAGTGTATAACAGTTATTAGAAAGCCGACTTAACATTTTTATTGCAACTTTATTATAAAGTTTAGTATTAAAGTTAAGTAATGTACATTCCAAGGTACCGAATTTAAATATGTAATGGAATCCCAGCCTAAGTAGAGTAGCTTGTCTATAATTCTGTAAACCTGACAGAGGAAGTGGGAAGAGCAGCCAATCAGTCAATTAACCGGGACCCAGGATAATTCTATCCATAATATGCTGATCTAGTGCTAAACATGTACACCCACATTGCAGTCATCACTGATTTACAGCAATAATACTAAAACTATAACAGATGTGGTGATTGACTCTTTCTATCTCTTCCAGCATTTGTCGTTAAATCACCCTCCCCCCCCCCCCCCCCTCGGTATAAACATCACTTCTCAATCATTTGAGTCTCTTGTGCAAAGCATGTAACATGTAAACAGCCTTATATCATCCTAATCCTGATCAATAATGTTTCATTTACCACGTGAGCAACCGATCAGGTGTTACCTTCTCTTATCTGTTTTGGAGAGGCCCACACACTTCATTAACTAAATTATTTTAAATCCACTTTGGTCTCTTTTGTAAACCAATTGCTAATTTAGCAATGAAAATTTAATGCACAAAGTGTACTGGTCATAGAGTCCTTTCCCAACACTGCCTAAAGGAATAGCAAGACAATTACTAATATTATATGTCCATGAGCACTCGAGGGTCATCCTGTGAACGTTTAGGTCAACCAAATTAGTACTTTAGTTTAAAGTCACAAGTTAACAACTCATGCAGCAGTACAGCATGAGAGTCAATGTAATTTTCTGTGAATCAGGGCATCATTGGTCAGTGTTACAGCGCCGGACGAATGCCAACTTATAAATATTGGGTACCCACCCAGCATGACTGCATCTCTCCCAAGCAGATTGTGGAGGAAGGAAATGGCAAATTCAACAGTAATAATCAAACTCATGGGCCATTCTGTGGTTCTTCCTGACTGCTAAGTGTCGGCTACGCCTTTAATAGATGTATCTACCCATCACCTGTAAGCAGCTGTACATCCTGGATCAGACTGGGTGGAACTCTTCTCAGCAGCTAACAAAGGAACTTGCCCCGGGTACCTGCGCTTACAAGCCATCAGACCCTCAGGCATTGCATAGAATACTAATCTTGGTGTATAGCAAAAATGGAAAAAAAAACATTCAAACATAAACTTTACTATTTCCAACATAAATAAACCAGTAACGTATATGTATTTCTATAGAAAACTGTTGTACCTGATGCATTAAAATAGCAAATATCAGCCATACACAGGAACGTCATCAATAACAGAAAAAAACATTTGCATTTAGCAAATTTAATTTGTGCATACTAATGGTCATTAGCTGATCTAAAGTGCATGCATTATTTTATTTTGTTTAGAAAATCTATTAGATATTGTCAACATTGCACATTAAAAAAGTTAATTGTTTTGTTATGCTACTACTGTTACAATAATAATAATAATAATAATAATAATGTGATTTTTTTTTAGGTTACTTTTTTGGAGTATATTTTTGTTTACATTCCTATGTGCTCTACACTTTGTTTCTTACATTGATTCTTGGCATAGACAGGATTTTCAATAACTGAACCAACTAAAGTTGACTGGTGTTCCATGCAATAAGTTGCAGACTGAATGTAAATCCTCTTGTTGAGGATGCCCCCTAGAGGCACGGAACTATACTGCACACAGATTTTGCCACTGAAATTAAAACCCCAGCAACACTTGCAGAAAGATGACTTTTCCATCATTTAATGTCAACCAACCTCATGCAGAACATAGACAATCTTTCAAGTCAAATTACACCTTTCACCAAATAAAACAAATCAACAAATCACAGTAATATATTAATAGCATGAAAAAGAAATGAATGTTCAGACTTAATTACCGCTGGCTCTCAACACAGAGCAGTGTAACTGATTAGGACAAACTCGGGTTCATTGAAAAGCATTTAAATGCCTGAATTAAGACAGCAAATGTTGAATATCAAAATAAATAAAACATGTTGAGGCCACAATGTAACTATGTGTGGCTAATTAACAGACCATATCCATATTTCAGGACATGAAATGTTTCATAATGTGAGAGTTTGGAGAACCTCACCACATATTTGCATTCAATCATGTTTCTAATAATAAAGAGCTAGATGCATCTAATGTATATTTATGTGTGTTTCTGTACAGCAAACACCGCATTAACTAACAGAAAAGCATCACATCAGCAACTCAATACCCTGGCACACTGAACACCTAATTAACACTGCTGCTCTTGGGAGCCCCCTATCTTCTATCTGTGGAAATGCTAGTGTACTACAGCACATCGTAGTGTATTAGCAACCCAACAAGCTCAGCCCAACAAGAATTAACCTATGACAATATATGTATACAGATCAGCATATTGGTAGTGCTCTGCAACAATAGATCAAATTAGGACCAGGAATAAAAATAATATATGGTATAATGTGCCACCACAGTAAATTATAGAGATATTATAAGTCCACTGCAGATTTTGTAAATCAATATTGAAGCATTGGCATCTGAATTCATAGATTGAAAGTGATGACATCAGAGATCACTATTTATACACATATTATTGACATGAGAATAAACTCTCATGTGTAATAATAACAATGAAATTAATAATGATAATAATAATATTAATAATAACACCATTATTCTTATTAATATTTATTGGTTTTTGATAGCCAATTATAAAGCTTTCAGGTTGCCAACAATTAAACAGATCTGCAATATTATCAGATACCGGGGGTCATAGTAACAGGTGCACAGTAAGTAGCAGTTACAAGATTCTAGCTTGTCAAACCCTTTACAAGATAGACATTTCTTTAACATGTCAAACTTCTTGCAGTCCATTATAAGCCAAGTTTGCTTTGTAGACACTTTATCTACTGATACCTGCTTTATACTATGCACATTTAATATTGTGCAGTGTCTTCATTTGTTTGCAGATTATCTGGGTGCAATAATCACTTAAATCGAAAAGTATCTACTTTTTGATCTATTCTAAACAAATACACAGTTTTCGGTTGTAGTTCCAGGAATACAAGTATAATGGGTGATAAGATAAAATCATAATAAGTAGGACATTGCCTACATCAAGGAGGTGACCTGAGCATCACTTACCCTTACGGAGTATCTGGAACATTAATCGGGGTTGGGATGCGCCCAGGGCGGTAGATAAGGTCTCCTCGCTGCCAGGGATGGCTGCAGACCTCTGGGGCATGAGTCTAATCCTCAGCCGGCCCTCCTTAGACTCCAACCACCAGCTGAAGAGCTCGGTCAGGTTAAATTCCAGCCTCCTCTTCAGAGCAGAACTTGGAAGGTCCTCCCGTTGTCCTTCATTGCTCAAGTTCTTACCATCCTCCAGGGTCTTTGGTGGCCAACCTACTCCACATCCATCCCTGACGAGGTCTTCCCCCACTTCCAGCAGGAGCTGCTTTGATCTTCGTAGACTTTTCAATGTTCCAGCCTTCAGCACCTTGGAGAGCAGCGCTGGCTGCGGCCGGGCGGATAGCTGCTCCTTCTTCAGATGTCCATGTTGACCGGGTCCAACTCGCTCATGCAAGGACTCCACCAGTGGTCTGCAGTCCATGACCAAGCTGGAGGTCGCCTGGAAGTTGGTGTTCGCTGCCCCTGCAGGGAACAGACCCAGCAGATCCCTCAAGGAGTTGCGAAAAGCTGCAGGGATAACAAAGTCAACAGCCAGGTTTTTCCTTTTCAGCCTGGTGAAGCTGGGCTCCCTGGGCCCTTGAAATGCCCGGCTGTGAGACACTGGAGCAGCCCTCTTCTCCAGAGATGTGCAACACCCCAGTGAACACCAGAGAGCCGCCACTAACAAGTAACAGTCTTGGACTCTCATTCTGATCTGCAGGGAGTCAGCTCTACAGATTGGATGTGAATACTGACTATATCTGGCGATCTCCTAATCCTCCCTGATGGTACATTGGAGAAGTTGAGATCACACAAGGTTGTTTTCTAGGGAGCCTCAGAGCTTGAGCTGCCTTGGTGCTGCCTCCAAATCAGATTGTATCTTGCAAATACGGTCTGAAATTTGCATTCCCCAATTTAGCAACAGAGCACGTGATGTCAGAGGAGTCCAGGGGGTCTCTCTTGAGGGTCTTGCGCAGGAGTGCGCTCAGCTGGACAGCATGCTGTCTGTAGTGTAGTGATAGTCACTTCACCAGCGCTGCTCTTTTTCTGAAAGTGCTGAACAGATTTAGGATTCCTGGGTCTTCCCCAGTGTTACTCAGTATCTTGCTGCAGCTCAGTGACAGCCTCTCACTGCCACCCTGTGGATGAGGCGTTGTGTGCAGAGCTTATCCACTACCTGCCAGACTATGCTGTCATCAGTTACTGCTCTCTCCAACTGTCCCCTTGATGTTAAACTGGGCAGCTCCAAGTGCCCAATCGTGCGTAATATGCAGATAAGTATAGACTGGGGATAGGGATAATCAGTCAGTGGCAGGTTATAAGCAATGGGCTTCTGTTCATGCCTGGTCACATAAACGCTTCCCAGCCTGGGGACAGCGGAGCCAGCCCCATAGTGATAAATATTTAATGTCTGTATACTGAATTGGGAAGCATGTGAGTGGCTCGTTACGTTTTCCTTATTGCTTCAGGGACTCGTTTCCTTTCACCGCTTATAAAGGGACTGACTCAATAATCTAAGATACACAGAGCTCGTTCTCTTTTTTCATTATTCTCAGATCTGAAATACACTGTATATTTGTATTAGCTTTTATCTACTACCTCAACATATATTCACCATATTACCACATTTAAGACAGCCAAGATAATGGTGACACCTCCAGATATTCCAATTCAACAGAAAAGTGGGCATTGTCCCAAGAGCTTGCAATCTAGTGTCGTTGGTTTTTTTTAAAAAAATAAGAAATTATAATCATATGTAAAATTCATATTATATATGCAGTGGATGTATTTCTTTGTCATATATTGTAGCTAATAAGATAAACTAGTGGTTCTGATTTAAAATGCAACCCAAAGAGTGATTGGCTGCTATCAAAGTAAATGGACTTCTGGGAACTCAGCCCATATTGTTAACAGTTAAAGAGAAGAATGATTATTATGAACACAGCAGTGCAGAGTAGGAAACAGATCACTCTCCAGATGTTTTGGAACTACAAGTGCCAGCAAGCTCTGGTAGGGTAAAAGCACAAGTTACTTACTGCTGATGGACGGCATCAATTGCTGACTTCCAGCATCTCTATCCAGCACAGTGGCTCAGTGGTTAGCACTTCTGCCCCACAGCACTGGGGTCATGAGTTCAATTCCCGACCATGGCCTTATCTGTGTGGAGTTTGTATGTTCTCCCCGTGTTTGCATGGGTTTCCTCCAGGTGCTCCGGTTTAATCCCACACTCCAAAAACATACTGGTAGGTTAACTGGCTGCTATCAAAATTGACCCTAGTCTCTGTGTGTGTGTGTGTGTGTGTGTGTGTTAGGGAATTTAGACTGTAAGCTCCAATGGGGCAGGGACTGATGTGAGTGAGTTCTCTGCACAGCGCTGCGGAATTAGTGGTGCTATATAAATAAATAATGATGATGACTGTATGACAATATATAGAAAAAAGTTGCATATTACTGACGTGAATAATACACATGAAATGACTGGAGTGTTTATAACTAACTTAATATGTCCCCATGCTCAGTTCTCTGCAGTCTCGTTTGGGGGGAGATGATTCTATCACTAAACAAGCAGATTCCCTCTAGGATATAAGGTCTTAGTCTCATTATTCTTTTGTTTTCCTGCCTACCACTGCACCTCTAGGCCTGTCTCCCCAGCCCTGTTTCTTAAGCCCATGTGTGTCACGCATGTGCTGCTTATCACGTGTGATCGCTGTCTTGTCAACAGCTGGATCTGCGATCCCATGTTCTCTGTTTATACTCCGTTAATGCCTTGTTGACTGGTCATTGTATAATTTTGTCTTGTGTCAGTATGTATCATCTGTACTTGTCTGTGCATTGTGTAATACTGTGTATGGCACTGGCTGCAGACCATTTGTGGCACCTTAGAAACAAAGGATAAAATTGATATTGGGGCAGCACGGTGGCTCAGTGGTTAGCACTTCTGCCTCACAGTGGTGGGATCATGAGTTCAATTTCTGACAATGGCCGCATCTGTGTGGAGTTTGTATGTTCTCCCCGTGTTTGCGTGGGTTTCCTAAAGGTGCTCCGGTTTCCTCCCACACCCAAAAAACATACTGGTGATTTAATTGGCTGCTATCAAAACTGACCCTAGTCCCTCTGTGTGTATGTATGTTAGGGGATTTAGAGATTGTAATCTCCAATGGGGCAGGGACTGATGTGAATGAGTTCTCTGTACAGTGCTGTGGAATTAGTGGCGCTATATAAATAAATGATGATGATGATGATAGTTACAATAATAATTATTAATTATGAAGTAGAAAAATTCCACTGCACTGTATCAAACCAGCTTTCAACTGTTCTGCACTTCAATTTGTGCAGGGGCCTCTAGATGCTCACCAAGGTACGTGGATTTACAGGGTGATATGGCAGCGTTTATAGAGCAGCCGAAGTTTGCACAGGTCGAGGGAGGAGCTGAATGGAGTGAAGTGTGCAATAGACCCAACCATGCTCCTAGTTTTGTGGAGCAGTGCAGGAGCGACATTTACTTTGTGGAGTAAGATTATTGAAGTTATATGTAGGGGTAAGGAAGATGCATTATTAGGGACATTCCCTGCTGTGTAGAACGGCACATTTCCATTCTGCAAAAGCATCAGAATTTTGCAGCACCTCCCAGCTGCCAGTCTTTGGGTCATATCCTAACCCTTTAATGCGACTTGTCCATCAGGACACTGTCCTAGAGATGTAAGAAGAGCTTCAGCTTTCAGTAACGGATGTGGGAAGGAATAATATACTCTGCACCCCAGCCGCAGTGGAATGTCAGGATGACATTGAATAATATATCTTATCTACATGGTGGTTCTTTAAACTCAAGAGAAAATTAGGATGTTAGACAGAGTGGTTGTAACATGCTTTCTACAGGGTTGGTAAGAATTAGATAGATTTGTTTTTACGTACAGACGTGGCCAATAGTTTTTATGCCTCAGTTTTTATGATGGCAATTTGCATATACTTCAGAATGTCATGAAGAGTGATCAGATGAATTGCAATTAATTTCAAAGTCCCTCTTTGCCATGACAATGAACTTTAACCCAAAACAACATATCCACTGCATTTCAGCAATGCCAGAAAAGGACCAGCTGACCTCAGATCAGTGATTCTCTTGTTAACACAGGTGAGAGTGTTGATGAGGACAAGGCTGGGGATCACTCTGTCATGCTGATAGAGTTAGAATAACAGACTGGAAGCTTTTAAAGAAGGGTGGTGCTTGAAATCATTGTTCTTTCTCTGTTAACTATGGTTATCTGCAAGGAAATGCGTGTAGTCATGATGGCTTTGCACAAAAAGAGCTTCACAGGCAATGATATTGCTACTAGTATGATTGGAGCTAAATCAACCATTTATCAGATCATCAAGAGAGGTTTAATAGTTATGAAGAAGGCTTCAGGGCACCTAAGAATGCCCAGCAAGTGCCAGGACCGTCTCCTAAAGTTGATTCATCTGTGGGATCGGGGCACCACCAGTGCAGAGCTTGCTCAGGAATGGCAGCTGGCAGATGTGAATGCATCTACATGCTCAGTGAGGCGTAGACTTTTGGAGGATGGCCTGGTGTCAAGAAGGCCAGCAAAGAAGCCACTTCTTTCTAGGAAAAACATCAGGGACAGACTGTTATTCTGCAAAAGGTACAGGGATTGGACTGCTGAGAACTGGGGTAAAGTAATTTTCTCTGATGAATCCCCATTCAAATTGTTTGGGGTATCTGGAAAAACGTATGCCTGGAGAAGGAAAGGTGAGCGCTACCATCAGTCCTGTGTCATGCCAACAGTAAAGCATCCTGAGACCATTCATGTGTGGGGTTGCTTCTCAGCCAAGGGAGTGGGCTCACTCACAATTTTGCCTAAGAACACATCCATGAATAAAGAATGGTACCAAAACATCCTCCAAGAGCAACTTCTCCCAACCATCCAAGAACAGTTTGATGACGAACAATGCCTTTTCCAGCATGATGGAGCACCTTGCCATAAGGCAAAAGTGATAACTAAGTGGCTTGAGGATCAAAACATCAAAATTTTGGGTCCATGGCCAGGAAACTCCCCAGACCTTAATTCCATCGAGAACTTGTAGTCAATCCTCAAGAGGTGGGTGGACCAACAAAACCCACAAATTCTGACAAACTCCAAGCATTGATTAGGCAAGAATGGGCGACCATCAGTCAGTATGTGGCCCAGAAGTTGATTGACAGCATGCCATGGCGAATTGCTGAGGTCTTCAAATAGAAAGGTTATCACAGCAAATATTGACTCTTTGCATAAACTTAATATAATTGTCAATATAAGCCTTTGGCACTTATGAAATGCTTGTAATTTTACTTCAGTATACCATAGCCACATCTGAGAAGAATATCTAAAAACACTGAAGCAGCAAACTTTGTGAAATCCAATACTTGTGTCATTCTCAAAACTATGACCGTATATTGTATTTCACTGTACTGATTTAATTTGCAATTGTTTGTACATTTACATTTTAATAGTACTAAACATCAATCCTAGCTATAAAAAAAACCTGAAACAAACATTACATCAATGGTTGACTCACCATAGGCATAAATGTGTTTATCTTGGCTGCAAAAGCCTTTCATTTAGCAATTTGCATATTTGCTAAAGGGCGTAGGCCTTTATAATGCTCACAGCAGCACAGATTATTTCAGGAACAATTATACTGATCCTGTCGATGACCCTGGCAGTCTCCTATACAGCTGTTAAATCTTATACTGCACTAATAATATCACAATACTCTATCACATACTTTTAAATAATCTTTGGGCAGCTGTAAGTTTGTATGTTTTTATTACTTTGCTGCTAAATACGTAACCCCCAGTAAGATTTAAATATCATGCAGCATACGCTAAGCTGTAATATATTTACCTTTGGAGGATGGTTCTGGGGGAGGAAGAAAATCATTTAATTGTAGCAAACAGGTACATTTTGACACATAAAAATTGGAGACCGTCTTTGACCTTCATTGTCATTGCATTTAAAAAATTCAACACTTTATTTATTGTCTAAACATTTTTGAAGTCCAACAAATCTGAAGGAAAAATAAATGACTTGCCTTCTTGAATTATATAAAATGTAACATAATAAGCTTAGAAAAGGCCACATTTATTCTGCGTGTGATTATGTTGAATGTTACAAGCGATAAAGCAAGAATATTAGATTGTCCACATTTACAAAGGAGATCAGGTGCAAAATAGACACTATCTGAGTCCAAATAATCAAAATAACTCAAGTTTAGTGCAATGTGGTAGAGGGCACGGGACCAACCGCGATGACCACATTTGCGCTTATGAAGATATCTCTCCATGTATGCAAACAATGAGAGAGAGAGTTTGTTAGTAAACAAACTTAAAATGGACTTGTGTTCACATGCGTAATAGGGGCTATAAACAGGTGTAATCTAGGCATTTTATGGTCTGAAGTGCCTGAGGCAGTTTTGTTCTGTGGATTATGCAAATCCCAGGATAACTTCACACAGATTCAAGAGACACACTATTACTAATTAACACAATACATACAAATAAAATCAGGACAGACATTTAAACATTGAGAGAAATAAGTAGCTCTCAATAAACATTTATAGACACAGAAGGTTGTACGACGTCACAGTACCATCGTTCTTTCATGATGTATGTCTGCAAAACATACTTAGACTCCTCAACTCCTCCCTATCTTTGGCCCCAACATTCAATCTCTTGCCCAATCCTGACGCTTCCAACTACGGAATATTGCCCACATCAGGCCCCTCCTCTCTCACAATGCTGCCAAAACCATCATCCATGCTCTCATCATTTCCCATCTTAATTACTGTAACCTTCTCCTCACTGGCTTCCCCCACTCCCATCTCGGCCCCCTTCGCTCTATTCTTAATGCGGCTTTGAGACTTATCTTTCTTTCACGCCGCTCCTCCTCCGCCTCCCCTCTCTGCCTTGCCCTACACTGGCTCCCCTTCTTCTACAGATTCCTCTTTTAACTCCTCACCCTCACCTACAAGGCCCTCTCCCACTCCACTGCCCCTTATATCTCCAACCTCCTCTCCATTCACACTCCATCCCGCTCCCTGCGATTGGCCAATGACCGTCACATCTCCTGCGCGCTGATCAACTCTACTCTCACCAGAATTCAAGACTTCTCCCGTGCTGCCCTCCTCCACTGGAACGACCTCCTTCTATCCATCTGTCCCCTAATCTGAGCACCCTCAAACAGGCTCTCAAAACCCATCTGTTCCTTACAACCTACCAGCCATCCACCTAACCTTCTCCATCCTTGTTCTCCTCACTTCTCTGTCCGCGCTCCTCTTGCACTTGATCCCATCCACTCTTCTCGTGTCTACTGTCTGTTTCCCGTCTGTTTAGTCTGTAAGCTCTTCCCTTCTGTCTCAATACCATTTCTGTACTTGCAATACATCACTGTACTTGCTGTGTTTGGAGCAATTGGAGTCTTGGTTTTACTCGTTTTGCTCTGTACTGTTGTATCCTATCTGGTCTACTGTTTGTATTGTATTTTGTATGCCGCTGCGGATACCTTGTGGCGCCCTATAAATAAAGGATAATAATAATTATACTAACATAAAAATTAAAATTTTTAATTATTGGTGAAATAAATAGTTCTATAAGGAAGGGATGGAGGTTAAGGTCTCTTATTCTCCATGCAACTACTTGACATTCCCGTGTCTGGCTGGCTCTTCTGTCTTTAAGGAGCAACATTTAACACTATCATGCAGCTTTAACTCGTGTGCATGACTGTAAACAGGAGCAACTGAATGAAAACAGGAACATGTGTGATAAAAAATCATTAAAGGCTTCTGTGCGTCACCTCCACGTTAGATCAATAAGAATCTCAGTCGTTCTCCTGGACAGACCGTCTCCTGGGTAGGACCATGTTTGTGCAGAGGTCACATAGGCAAGTCTAGGGAATCAGGGCTTTAGGAGCTGCTGACTGACCTCTTCAGCCACATACCACATTGTTTCTATATGTATGCCGGCCAACATTAAATACATAATTGATTCGTTACTGATAGAATATTTTAAACTGTTTTATTATGCAGAAGGGATGTGACACAGATTGGGAACATGGGACTCTGTGATGATGATGGAGATACAGGGGGAAATTTCCATGGGGTTCAAAAGGTTAAGGTTTTGGAATGGCCAACACAGTCCCCAGACTATTATTCAAAATCCGTGAGGAAATCTCAACCAGCCGCACGTGCCAGGAGACCTAAGAATCACTAGAGTTCTGTAAGTGGGTAAAAAATAGAAAGACTCTTAAATGGCTGCACAATATGTTTGTAAGCTGTGATTTCTGCCACAGGAAATGTTAGTGAGAACTGTCCAGCAAGACACATGAACTTTTGCACAAGCCACAGTCTCTGTTTGTATCGGGATTTTATGCAATCTTTTAAATTCAGCAAATAGATAATCATTGTGTATGTATACAGTTATAAGTAAAGGATTCAATAAAAGAAAATTGGTAAAAAGATTTAAAAAAATAGATTGAAATTCTGGTTTGAAAACTGCAACTTGACAAGCGAGATACAAACTGATTATTGTAGCAGATATTTCAATCTTTATTTTTATGGAATACTTTCATTATTGAGTTGCTTTTCCCATTGTTTTACATTTACAAACATTTCCCATCAATAATGAGTGCCATCTACATACAGTATACAGACATGGGCATCGTATACAACTAAGTCAGTAATATCAAACAACCTGTGTAAAACAAGGGAACGATAAGAGAATCCAAACCCTCTCTAAGCAGATAGACGTCACCTGGGGCGGTGAGATTTCCTGGAGCGCACATGTGGCTCAATACTTAAATATATTTCTATTTTTAAAGAACAGTTATAGGTTATTTTAAGGGTAGTGCTGTTTCTTTGCTGTATTTTTTTCTCTCCTGTCAGACCAGTTGTTAAACTGTATTGAGGCAAAAAGAAAAGGGGTATTTTGTGTGGAACAATTAAGACTACATTCTACCTGAGAAGCATTAAACATTCCGAGCAGGCCCGGCGCTCCCATTAGGCAAGGTTAGGCACTTGCCTAGGGCGCCGGGCTCTGGAGGGCGCCTGGAGGGCGCCACAGAATGGTAAATTACTTTAAAACTGTGCGGCGTCCGCCGCACAGCATTCAGATGCACGGGGAGGGGGGAAGAGGCTATTGCTCACCACCGCCGCCTCTCTGCTCCGTCTCCTCCCCCCCACTCACTAGTGTCAGTGAGTGGAGGGGAGGAGATGGAGCAGAGAGGCGGCGGTGGTGAGACAAGGTAAGGAAAGACGGGGTGAGGAAGGAGGAGGGCCCCGATTTTGTAAAAATGCCTAGGGCGCCATGGACCCTAGCACCGGCCCTGATTCCGAGCTCATTCCTACTTTAGTGACTTGAAGCATCGCCTCTATGGCAGCCTCCTTCAGCCTCCTTATACGGTAATATTGCGTGCGAAAACCGTTAATACGGTAGTTTACCCGCGGAATTTCAGCTCGCCGCTCAGGGAGCAGTGAGCTGAAATTCCGCGAGTAATTACCGTATTAACGGTAAGATTTTTTGAGCGCTCGTTTGTTAGCGTTAACGCTAACAATTGAATACGCCCCAATGATTATAAAGCTGGTATGTATAATACAATAATGTTTTGAAAAATAATACATAATAATAATAATAATAATAATAATAATAATAAATTATTTACTGAATGTCCTGACCGAGTGGTGCTTCTCTTTCTGTGATGTTATAACTTGAGAACTTATAGAGCTTCTCTATCAAAAATTTAAAAAGTTGGGAACATAGAGGATGAAAGGTCATCTATCTTCCAGATATAACTTGGTGAAAACATGGCCTTTAAGATATGGACAGAGCCCACAATCCTGGGGAGATTTGTTTTGGAGAAGAGGTCATTGTGGACCTGCAGTCTGTCACCTGAAGTGTTTCTCCAGCTGTCTGTGATTAAATCAAGATTATTTTCCCAATTCAAAGACGTTTCTTTATCAAAACTTTGGCCAGTGACATATTTCTTGCAGACAGTTGGTATTTGAAAATCTGCTATTAGCATTTTTCTCACACATGTTGTACTGTCACCTTGCGTATAATTCATATTTTTAAACAAAAATAGTACGCTTGTTATTTCTGTTTTATATAAATGAATGCCGGTTTATTTTCTTCACTTTCAGGAGTATTTATATAGATTTGTGGTATTGAAATGCCAAGAAAGACATTGCAGTAGGGTAAAGCTGCTTAATGAATATTCATTTTACCTTGAATATCTGCATTTAGGGAGATAGATAGATAGATAGATAGATAGATAGATAGATAGATAGATAGATATGAGATAGAAAGATAGATAGATAGATAGATAGATAGATATGAGATAGATAGATATGAGATAGATAGATATATAGATAGATAGATAGATAGATAGATAGATAGATAGATAGATATGAGATAGATAGATAGATAGATAGATAGATAGATATGAGATAGATAGATAGATAGATAGATAGATAGATAGATAGATATGAGATAGATAGATAGATATGAGATAGATAAATAGATAGATAGATATGAGATAGATAGATAGATAGATAGATAGATAGATAGATAGATTTGAGATAGATAGATACATAGATATGAGATAGATAGATAGATAGATAGATAGATAGATAGATAGATAGATATGGGATAGATAGATAGATAGATATGAGATAGATAGATAGATAGATAGATAGATAGATAGATAGATATGAGATAGATAGATAGATAGATATGAGATAGATAGATAGATAGAGAGATAGATATGAGATAGATAGATAGATAGATAGATACATAGATATGAGATAGATAGATAGATAGATAGATAGATAGATAGATAGATAGATAGATAGATATGAGATAGATAGATAGATAGATAGATAGATAGATATGAGATAGATAGATAGATAGATAGATAGATAGATAGATAGATAGATATGAGATAGATATGAGATAGATAGATAGATAGATAGATAGATAGATAGATATGATATAGATAGATAGATGATAAATAGATAGATATGAGATAGATAGATATGAGATAGATAGATAGATATGAGATAGATAGATAGATAGATAGATAGATAGATAGATAGATAGATAGATATGAGATAGATAGATAGATAGATAGATAGATAGATATGAGATAGATATGAGATAGATAGATAGATAGATAGATATTAGATAGATAGATAGATAGATAGATAGATAGATAGATAGATAGATAGATATGAGATAGATAGATAGATAGATAGATGATAGATAGATAGATAGATAGATAGATATGAGATAGATAGATAGATAGATAGATAGATAGATAGATAGATATGAGATAGATAGATAGATAGATAGATAGATAGATAGATAGATAGATAGATAGATATGAGAGATATATGAGATAGATAGATAGATATGAGATAGATAGATAGATAGATAGATAGATAGATATGAGATAGATAGATAGATATGAGAGATATATACGATAGATAGATAGATAGATAGATAGATAGATAGATAGATAGATAGATAGATAGATAGATAGATGATAGATAGATAGATAGATATGAGATTGATATGAGATAGATATGAGATAGATATGAGATAGATAGATAGATAGATAGATATGAGATAGATAGATAGATATGAGATAGATAGATAGATAGATAGATAGATAGATAGATAGATAGATAGATATGAGAGATAGATATGAGAGATATATGAGATAGATAGATATGAGACAGATATGGAATTTAGACTCCAATGGGGCAGGGACTGATGTGAGTAAGTTCTCTGTACAGCGCTGCGGAATCAATGGTGCTATATAAATAAATGGTGATGATGATGATAAATAGATAGATCTAGATCTATACAAATATCAACTTTAAATTTCAGTGTCCAAATAAGCTGTCAAGTATTTGTGTGCTACATGAAAAAATAGTCAGTATTTAACTTATGTGCAAAACAGAAAACTAGTTTGCACACCTTGCATTGTAACATGGTTTTGTCCAGGAGACTGAAATAAGAATCCTCTTCATTTTAAGATCCTTAATGAATCAGGTCCACTATTATTAAGTCATGTACTACTAATGGAGAAGAAAAATGTGTTTAGAGTGAGGCACTCAAATGGCCGTTTCCATTTAAAACTTCAATTTTTATTATATATTATTAAAATCTATAACCACAATTTGGTCCATTAAAGAACTTGTAGCAAAATATTAAAAGTGAATATAGAGTATATTTGTACAAGAAATTGTATCTGTTAATATAGGTAGTGAACCACTAGCTAGCCGCGACACTGTTCAATATATTGTAATGCCTTCCATAAGTTTGTACACTTATAATTGTAATTATTCAGACATCAAGGTAAATAAGACCATTAGTCCATAACCACAAGTAGTTAATAAAGGTATTTTCCTTAATCATGTGCTGATTTTATAATCTACAAAGATTATTGATGATTTCCTATATCTAGAAATAATATCATAGAGGTAATACTGTTTCTTTCAGTTTTTATATCCCACTTCAACTATATGGGACTTTAATATCCCCTATTTTTCCATGGTATTTAGTATCATTAATAGTGCAGTTTCAATCGACTCAACCAGCAAACAACATTCATTCAGTACTGGTGTAATAGAGATCAGATGTTATTCAATGAGTCCCTATGTCTGTTAAGCTCTAATGAATCAAAATGTTTTTCATTAAAGTCGTTCTGTAGCTTTTTATAAATAAACTTTCATGGATGACTGGTCTGTAAACAATAATAGGTCTGAATAATAAGAAGCAGTGAGCCCGGTGTCCGCCGACGCGCGTTTCGCTATAAGGCTTTGCCAGGGCAAGCTGAGGTGACTGTTGATTGGCTTTTTATAGGAAGAGATCCACCCACGTTTAATGACGTCATACATAGCAACGTTGTTAGTAACCAAAACAAACCATGTGATTGTGTCAGCCTATCACATGGTTTGTTTACTGAGGATAAATCTCTCTCTATTTGTGTGTATGGTAGAGAATTTAGACTGTAAGCCTCAATGGGGCAGGGACTGATGTGAGTGAGTTCTCTGTACAGCGCTGCGGAATAAGTGGCGCTATATAAATAAATGGTGATGATGATGATGATGATAAATGCATCCATGTATATACATAGTGATTGTGACAGTAGTATGCTGGCGATAGTTGTTTACAAATGAGGGGAACAAAGGAGTGTGTTGAAATTGGCAAAAAGGTGTCAGATATGGGAGGACTGTAAAGAGTTGAGAGACTTGAAGAATGATAGTTTAGCGAGGAAGAGGGCAGAACTATAGGATGAGAGGATGAACTTGTAATTACAGAAGTCTGCCAAGGAACGAGATTTTCTCCAGTGGTGTTTGGCGGCACATATGCCTTTTTGAAGGAACTGGGTAAATTTGGAGTGCCAAATTTAATGGTAAGAGGGAATTGGGAATTTTAATTAAAGTAAAGTTTTTTGTTTTTTTTTAATAGGGTGTCAGCACTGGTAGTCATGGGCACTCTAGCATACTGGCACACTAGTTCTTCAGGTGCCAAAATATCCATGCAGATAAAGGCTTCCAAGGTGTTAATAATACTCTGGCGGGAAAAATTAGGTTGTGTTGTGCTAAAAGATGGTTTATTAACACAGCAGCTGACAGGGATTAATGTCACAGTACTTTAGTGGCAGGAATATGAGGAGATCCACAGTGTAACAGTATATCTCTGGCAGTAGACAGTCACTGGTAATGTCTCTGACACTGATTCACAATAGCAAACAGTCTCTGGTGTAAATGATGATCACTTAGGTATACAGACAGGGTGATGGTATCACAGTCCAAAAATCACAAACAGATGAGCTCTCAGAAAGAACAGCAGCACTACTGAGACAGACCCAGAGCCCCTCGATGTGGATGGAAGAAATGCTAAATTGAGAGTAAGTACTCTAGTATGTAAGTGTAGTCAGGGCCGTCTCTTCCATTGGGCACAATGGGCAGGTGCCCGGGGGCTCTGCGGGCCAGGGGGCCCGTCCGAGGCAGCACTGAAGCAAAACATCCTGCAAAAAAAACCCCCAGAAAATACTTACCTTGGTACTGGTTCAGACTACTCAGCTTGGTTTTCGGGCACCTCCTCCATCTGCAGCACACTACTCACAGGGAACTCTACTACACTCAGGGCCCTCTTAACCACATTATGGGCCCCCGGGCAAAGCAGTGCTCCGGGGCCCCTATATATATATATATATACATGTAAAAAAAAAAGAAGTGATATATATATATATATATATATATATCACTTCTTTTTTTAACTTTTTTAGTATACTTACCTTGCGGTCAGCTGGCGATCCGGCTCCCTCCCTGGTCTCCTCTGCCGTGTGACGCTCGCAGTGCATGTCGGGCGTGACTTCATCACGCCCGCCTGACATCCATTGCAGAGAGGAGCACGGAGGAGGAGACCAGGGAGAGAGCCGGATCGCCAGCTGACCGCAAGGTAAGTATACAGGAGCCAGCTGACCGCAAGGTAAGTATACAGGAGCCAGAAGTCACCATAATGCAGATCCATGATGCAGGAGCAAGAAGTCTCTGTAATGCAGAGCCAGGAACCACTGGAGTGGAAGGTACAGGACCAGGAATCTAGTGTGTAAACACCATTGATGACAATATAAAGCTTGATACCCGTTAAGCATATTAAATTTATTAGTGTTCCTGTTTTGAGATTGCAGGGCTGATTGTTTATCTTGTTTTGACCACAGTTATTACACCAAACTCAGTCCAGTGTTATTAGGATGTAACGGCATTACCTGGTGTGCGGAAGACTTATATTGGTGTGTTTATGCTGGGAAAGAGGGACTGCTGGAGTCATGGAAAATCAAACAAAATAACGGTGGGTCGCCTACCCACCTCTATTTTGTTTGATTTCCCATGAGAAGGAGAGAGGACTCTCTGGATTTAGGAAGTGGTGCTCAGGATTGAAAGGCAATGTCTGGTACATCGATACGGTAAAAGCATTGGGCACTCATATAGCTGAGGTCTGGTACACAAGTAGTGAATAAGAGGTGGTCTGAGGTATACCCAGGTCTGGAACACAAGTAGTGAATAAAAGGTGGTTTGAGGCATAGCAAAGTTCTGGTACACAAGTAGTGAGTAAGTGGTGGTCTGTGGTATAGCTGAGGTCCGGTAGACAAGTAGTGAATAAGTGGTGGTTTGTCTTAATATGGAGCGCTATGCTCCGTCTCCCATCTTGGTAGTGGTATCTCCTGTGATCTAGTGAAGACAGGAAGTTGGGCAACCTCCAGCCGTCAGCATCACTCTACTGAGCATGCACAGACAGGAAGTTAGGCCTCCAGCCGTCCTCATCGCTCTACTGAGCATGCACAGACAGGAAGTTAGGCCTTCAGCCGTCCACATTGCTCTACTGAGCATGCACAGACAGGAAGTTAGGCCTTCAGCCGTCCGCATTGCTCTACTGAGCATGCACAGACAGGAAGTTAGGCCTCCAGACGTCCTCATCGCTCTACTGAGCATGCACAGACAGGAAGTTAGGCCTTCAGCCGTCCGCATTGCTCTACTGAGCATGCACAGACAGGAAGTTAGGCCTCCAGCCGTCCTCATCGCTCTACTGAGCATGCACAGACAGGAAGTTAGGCCTCCAGCCATCCTCATCGCTCTACTGAGCATGCACAGACAGGAAGTTAGGCCTCCAGACGTCCTCATCGCTCTACTGAGCATGCACAGACAGGAAGTTAGGCCTCCAGCCGTCCTCATCGCTCTTCTGAGCATGCACAGACAGGAAGTTAGGCCTCCAGCCGTCCTCATCGCTCTACTGAGCATGCACAGACAGGAAGTTAGGCCTCCAGCCGTCCTCATCGCTCTACTGAGCATGCACAGACAGGAAGTTAGGCCTCCAGCCATCCTCATCGCTCTACTGAGCATGCACAGACAGGAAGTTAGGCCTCCAGCCGTCCTCATCGCTCTACTGAGCATGCACAGACAGGAAGTTAGGCCTCCAGACGTCCTCATCGCTCTACTGAGCATGCACAGACAGGAAGTTAGGCCTCCAGCCATCCTCATCGCTCTACTGAGCATGCACAGACAGGAAGTTAGGCCTCCAGCCGTCCTCATCGCTCTACTGAGCATGCACAGACAGGAAGTTAGGCCTCCAGACATCCTCATCGCTCTACTGAGCATGCACAGACAGGAAGTTAGGCCTCCAGCCGTCCTCATCGCTCTACTGAGCATGCACAGACAGGAAGTTAGGCCTCCAGCCGTCCTCATCGCTCTACTGAGCATGCACAGACAGGAAGTTAGGCTCTCAGCAAGTTCTTCCAATTAGAACTGAAAAGACCTTTTAACTGGAGCTGCATCCTTTTAGTGTCCTCTTACTTATATATATATATATATAGATATATAAAGTGACTGGAGACACAAAAATATATACGAGCAACCTGTTCTCTGACATTGCTCACAATAGAAGCTTACCATCTGTATATATTAAGTTTGTCATACTGTCTATCTGTGGCAGTCAGTATCAACTGTAAGTAACTGTATATATGTATATATCATCTATTACAGCAAGTTCTGAAATAAAACCAATAAATTGGTTAAGTTTAAAAGCTTCTTCTGTTTTAACATCTACCACCAACGCCGCTGGCACCTATTACATATAACAGCACAAGTGCCCTGATAATAGGATTCTGCCAATAGTCTGAGGTATAGCCGAGGTCTGGTACACGGGAGACACACAGTAATGCTAACTACTCATCTAGTGAGACTCAATAATCTGGCAAATGTAACCTCTTGTTGCCAGATACCGCCACTTGGCACCTGTGATGACATCACTGCCGGTTCCTCCGCTACCTGTCGCTCTGTTACAGACTTCTGATCAGTGGAGGCCACGTCAATCACTACTCGTACTGCTCCTGTTGCTTCTATGCCCCAGTCTGAACACCAATGCTGAAAACATATGTGACATATGATCTGTTGAACATTCTCTTCTACAAACTAGTCTTTATCACATAAGCAGCTCTACGCCCCCAGAAACAAACAGGACCAACCAATGCTATAGTTTGTGACACCCATACTGAGAATTGCACCACTTATACGGAGAAGTCGTACTGTGCGAGTGGTCTGTCTCACAAAGGTCATTGTGAAGGATAAAAATCTCCTGGAACACAGCATCAATAGTTATCCCAATGATAGCAGTCCCTTCAAATCAGAGACAATTGGTAGCTATGATAAAATACACTTGTGTTTTGCCCCTCTTAATTCACTATGCATTATAGGAAATAAATATGTCATATTTCCTGTTCATCCTTCAGTTAGACATTAGACGTAGAGATATGTGTTTGACATAAACTCTAATTTAATCAGTAAGCATCCGGCATGATCATTTTACAAAGCATAAGTGCATAAATAGTCTGATTTTTCACTTTCTCAATATCCTTTCAAGCACCATTCAGATGGAAATATTGCCGGAAAGTTGAAGGGCAGCCAAGCTGAACGGCCTCAGAGTGTTTTGGGTCGGTGCAAAGTGTCCTTTATAATTGTGTTCGAAAATGATGAAGTTTGTGAGTGCGTAAGTATTAACTTTTCTTCTACAGGTATAAAGCGCAGTATTATGCAGTGTACTCTGTCAGCTGAAAGCCTGGGCTTCCTTGGTCTAGGACAGTAACAGATGCGTATTTATGAATCTTAGTTTGTCACGTTGGTCTTTGTTTTTTTCTGCTTAACATTTTAAATTTTTTATTCACAAAACAAATGTTTTTACAAACGGTAAATTGAGGGATCTGTCTCCAGGATTCATTAATAGATGTTACCCAATATCCCAGTGAACTGGGATTATTCTAGGATAGTAACTAGGGGCGTAGATAGGGGCGACCGCCCAGGGCGTAGCGCTGATGGAGGGCGCAGATTATGAATATTTTAGGTTCATTGCGGTAAAATTGAGGGCTAGGTGGGCGACATTTTTCTTTCTCGTCCCACTTGCTAAAACTTTAAGTTACGGCTCTGGTATTCACATCCACCCTCATATGCAAGCCAATGGGGAGTTTTCCTAGTGCCTGGAAACCCCCCTCCAAGCCTGGGGCACTGTATAATTGAGGTGCCTGGACCCTGCGACCGCTTCACACGGCTCTGCTCGGAAAAAAGAGCTGCGTGCACCTAACAGTAGCGCACGCAGCATTGCCCATGTATATTATGGGGATAGGAAGAGCTGGAGAGCAGCCAAGCACTCTCTAAAATTATAGCCACGCCCCCATGCATGCTGGTTACGCCCACTGGTGGCGTGGTGTAGAAACCCCCCTCTGCAAATCCTGCATTTGCCCCTGGTCCTGTTGCTTTCCAGCTTTTCCGTCCCTTATATAATTGATAAAAGACCTATTAATTGTGGATTTTAAGTTGCGTTTTAAAAAATATTGTGGGACCTGAGCGTAGTTCCGACTGTATTCAAATCAAAGCGATTCTGGGTGTACGTACTCTCTACCTAAATGTTACTTGCCAACGTGGACTTACAGACATGACAGACTGCAGGATTCGCCCAAGCATGAGTGTAATACAAGGTCACATCAGACCAGGCATGATATATTATAAAATAAATAAACAACTCTTAACAGTTTAAACATTAGCAAAAAAAATATTTGATTTTTTATTACATTAAATACATAAACAAAGATGCTTTTAATGCATACTGTACATACAATGCGTTTTTACAGTCTATCTTACTTGCATACACATGTTCTGTGGTAGAAAAGACTAAGCCGTGTCTGTCATTACTGTCAGTCGGCCCTGTAGTTGGTGCAAATGATACGGCTGAAACACAGGATTTGAATCTAGAATATCTGCATCAGAACGCCCTCTTAATGTCCATGGCCTCGTTAGTCCGTCCCCTCCCTCCCCCATTTTTCCTCTCAAACTCTCAAGCTGTAGGTAGTCGTAAGTGTCATTTATGTTCAGACGTGAATTGCATGTAATCGCGTTCATGGGTGTAAGGGCCGTTTTGGAGCATGCGCAGAGGGGTTGGGTAGGCTTTACCGATGTCCACCGCTCCGACATGGAGAAGTCCTGCAAAGAAGATCCGACACTATGAAAAACCGATTGGAAAAGAAACAGACTTACCTTCAACCCAACGCTGGAGATCTCCGATGAAAGCACCAGGCTGACTGCAAGTGATTCCGATTGGAGAAGTGTTCTGCACTGCAGGCTAATGTCATCGCGACTTCTGTCAATATAAATTTAAAGCGGCAATGTCGGGTTAAGTGTTTAAACACTTAACCTTAGGGGTTCCCACATTGTCGCTATCTGGAGAAAGATAGATAGCGAAACGCGCGTTGGCAGTATAGCGCGCCGCTCTCCTGCTTAATATTATAGATTATCATCTTTTAGATTCAGCTAACTTCAAGCGCTCACTAAGTCAGCTCAATTGCTATACCAGCATACTAAGGAGCTCATTATACCTAGTGCCAAGCGCTTATAGTTTACCATTCATGTATAAGAAGTGATAGTCTAGCTGAAGCAGTCAAATTGAATTACCTAACACTGACCAAGAGTGCTTATGTATACCAATTAGAAAGGATTATAAAGGAGCTGTTATCACAAACGGTTACCGTATGGTCAAAAGGACTTTAATCCGTGTAATTCAATCTGTTAATCTAATATATTATATATACCAAGCAGGTAGTGTTGGGATATTATAATGCTTATCAAAAATGATATTATTTTCCTGATACACTAATTAGCGACGTGCTAGGGCAGTAGTTAACTATCCTTTTAGCAGTTATTAAGACAATCTTCACACTACTGTTACTAATTTTTTAAATATTTCGCTACTTTCAAGTGTTTTTACGAGCTATGAGTGCTCCATATATAAGGACACTTTTTAATGTATATCAATAAAGATTTGGAGAATTTTATTTAGACAAAGAGTGCCCCTTTATCACAATTCTTCTTTTTCTCTCTCTAAAATTAAAAATTGATACAATGTGTGGGTGCACCTGTCCTTAGAACCATAACAATACAGATTGATTTAATCACTATATGAAGGAGATGTTATGGTGGAATAAAGGATCTGTCTACCAGGTGCGAAATATATGCTTCTAAAATACCTATAAGACCGCTCCGGAAACAGATAGGTTCACATTCAGTTTTTAAAAATTGCCTTCCTGCAAATTATTTGCATAATCATATAGGGATGTCGTGTATTTTATTTGTACATATTAATGTGTTTTAGTATTTATGTGCCTACATACAGTAAATGCACTTTTTCATAAAGCATGCTCCTGGATTGGGTAAAGAGCTCCAAATTAACTTTACAGTTAGATACATAGATCAAAGGGCACTGAGTTTTCTGTAATTGTTAGATGATCAAATATTATTTTACTGGAAGTAATACAAAGCCTAATGCTGGGAGCCTCATGTTGTTGCTGATGTATCATAAATAAAATCGGTTATGATTGTGCCCAAGGAATTAACGTCTTTCCTAAAAAGTCAAAAGAAATGACATTATCAAGACTGCAAGTCTCACCTTTAGCCACATGGGGGAGACATTTTTACTTTGCAGTTGCCTGCTGGCTGTAATTTCAGTTTATTACAACCACGTTGGGCAAAAAAAACATAGAGATCTTTGAATTCCACATGGTTTTTTTTTCTGGTCTATCTTTAAACTTACAATGACCTTAAATAACACAATAATAGGTGTCATAATATGACAATTGTTTTTATAAGCTTACACTGTGGAAAACATGATGTTACATAAAATGTGAATTTCATAATTAACTCAACACTTTGGACCAAGTGAATGAAGCGGTCAGTACACAATCAGCCAATCAGAGCGACATGTGTCTGACTATTCACCTATTGGCCCCACAAATTAAACTTAAGGTGATTCATTTGATTTGCGGCACAGCGAGAAGAAGGTTCTATCCTGCGCTATGGATCTTATTGTTATTCCCTATGGACTATTATCTAGGAATTTAAGAGTTAGATAAAAAGTAAAACAAGGGATTTGGTGTGTTTTTTCCCCCTATTAAGTACTATTGTGGAACTACATGTTCTATCGTGGCCTGACTGCTTGGGCATGCTGGCACTTGTAGTGCTACAAGCTCCATCTTGCCCAAAATGTCAATGGTTGACAGGTCTTGATGGGACTTCTAGTTCCACGATAGTACATAATCTATTTTTCACTTAAAAATATCAAACCTGGTGACCCAGTGGTGCCAGAGTGGGGCTGTTTTTTTTTTACAATATCCCTAGAAGGCGTGGCCACATCCCCATCGTGACATGACCACACCCCCTGTCCCGATGTTAGGGAGTAAATGCTAAGATGATATGATAGTGTGACCACCGCAACCTGCTACTGGTGCATGCTACAGTGTTTGGTGGTGAAGGTAGGTACCTAAGGGGCAAAATCATATTGCTGTATGTGGTCTTAGCAGCTGTCCATCAAGCCTATTTAAGGCTCATTTGGGTGTGGCCCACTAGCCAGTCCTTACTAGATGTAAGCCCCTGTACCTGGGAGGTGAGTGCATCTGATTTTAACTGCATTTTAATGGTGTTTGAAGGATATAGGTCAGTGTAGGACCTGCATACAATGAGGTGCCCTTGATGCTGGGATGCAGGCTTAAAAGTTTTGATCACATTATGACCCAATACCTCATGTTTTCATTTTGATAGATACACACAGATATGCAGTGTTAAGGATAAGCGCTGACAACAACTGTCTTTTGGTTTGTATACATATATGGGCAATTATATTGCCGTGCAACTGGTACCATATATAATATGGGATTAACCAAACGTGGGCTTGTTTCTTCTCTGGTTTCGTCTCCAAAAATTACCTTATGTTTTTTTAGCAGCTGTCCATCAAGCCTCTTTAAGGCACATTTGGGTGTGGCCCACAAACCAGCCCTTACTACATGTAAGCCCCTGTACCTGGTAGGTGAGTGCATCTGATTTTAACTGCATTTTAATGGTGTTTGAAGCACATAGATCAGTATAGGACCTGCATATAATGAGGAGCCCTTTACGCTGGGATGCGGGCTTAACTGTTTTGATCAAAATATGAACCAATACCTCAGGTATCTAAGGGGCAGCCTAGTGCTTTACAGCGCTGGGCTGAGCTCTAGGGGCATGGTCACATCCCCATCTTGATGTGGTTATGCCCCATCGTGACACTGTCATGCCCCTTGTGACCATCCCAACCTGGCATAGACTGGAGCTGGACATTTCCTGTGTTAGTGATAACCAACCCCCATTATATCAGTGGTACTGGTTAATTATTTCAGTGGGGGTAGGTTTATCCCTATGTTTGGGTCACAAAATTGTGTCCTACTCTAAACAGACCCTAAATGTCTACAAATGAACAGACTTACAGGGCAATTTAGAGTACGACATGTGCGGTCCAGACTCCGGTTAATCTGAAACATCCAAGATTCACATAATTTTTAAATAAAAAAAGTATACGTGTGAGTAAAGTAATAATTATGTGGGAAGTAGACAAACAACATATGAAGCAATTGGCTCACAAAACAAAGCTACATTTTAAGCTTTCCTAATAGATAAAACAATGTTCAGTTGTTGGCAAATTACTGAAACCTATAACAAAGACATACATTGAGAGCTAGTGAAGGCCTCTGGAATATATTACTTTATAAATAATAATCTTATAATAATTCTGCATAATCACCCAATTGTTTGCAAGGATAACTGTGGCCGGATCACGTAAAAATAACTTATTGTAGAATTTATTTCAATTAGTTGCGCAGGCGCCTCTGTAAATCATCAGAAATTTACTGACTGTTTTTATATTGTGTTGCATTGCTGTGTCAGAAAAGTATTAATTTCTGAGGTATTGATTTCTGAGTCAGTAGCCATTACTTAGAGGAAATCTGTTTTGTATCTTCGAGAGGTGATCCTCATTAACTTAATTAGACATTTTCTTGTGACGTGACCAACACTTGTTTAGCCTGAATACACAGCAGGGTGCCGTTACCTTTTTTTCCTGTGTGTTACAACCTGGCTGAACAATGTAAGCAGCAAGTGATTTGGGAAACCACAGATTAGTGTAAATTTTGTGTATAATTTGCATTCAAAATTCAAGTTTAGAGAACATAATGCATTCAGATGCTAATCTTTGAATGCTAACATATGAGTCTGAAACTGTTTAAAAAGAGCACTGTTTGACTATGTTTTGCATTATTCTATCTGCACCCTCTGTAGATCACGAGCACCACAAACTAGAGTGTAACTGTCCTTATTAGCTAATAAAACATCACTGCTTCAAAATCCTGCTTTGATTACCTGCTGTAATTCCTGTGACTTGCAGATTAGACCAAATCCAATCTGTTATCCAGCTGTTCTGAGTTTGGGACCCAGCATTTCAGTACCAACAGTCTGCCCTCTCTCTTGCAGCTATGGCCAGTGTGGTAGGCCAGGGGGAACCATCCACAGCAACCCTGATCTGAAGGCAAGAGGTCAGGGTTACCAGCCCAGGTGCCCAGCAAGGGAGTTCACTAGCAGCGAAAGTTATCCAGAAGTACACGGTTCTAGGTGCCGCGAAGGAGCCTAGTGGTGGCACCAGCAGAAACCCCTCCTAGTACATTGGAGGGGTGTATTTTGGGATAAAGAAAGGGGACGGTGGCAAGGCAAGCCCAGCCGGTCCCCAGCAAAACATGGTCAGGGTGGCATAGTAGGTCCATCATGTCATAATAAATAATTATTTTTAAAACACATGGGATTCTTGCCCTGGTGCTATACAAGGGTCCAGCGTGTGAGGTCCAATGTTTTAAATGCAACTCGGTAAAACAACAACATATTGACAAGTAGTGAATAAAATCCCATATATATTATCATCCCAATTGCAGGTCCGTGTTTAACCCTTTGTGTATGCACTCACTTGTTTTGCACGGAACACGCTCCTCTCTGATGACATGTAGTTTTGTACTCTTCACTTCTTCTTTTATTCCGTTGCTTTCAACCCATGATTGGACCCACTTGGAGCTGATCGCTGCAGGAAAAGTCTGGAGATCGCTAAAAACCCAGAGAGAGGAGCAGACAGCAGGGCCGCAGTCCTAGTCTATTACCGTTTATTTAAAAGACAATAAAACGTGGGTATAATTGCATGTACAATAATAACACATTCTTGCCATCGGAGTAAAGACAGAATAGGTAAGAGTAAAGAAAATATGTTTCTGGCATAACACAGCTCTAAAGATAGAGTTATAATCATTTTCCATATTAAAGAGGTGGGATTATTGGAACCTCAATCTATTATATCTATAGCACATTAAAAAACGTGTAACTTGTACAGCTAAGTCAGGCATGTCAATCTCAAAACCCCAATTAGGCCGAATAATCAAGGTCTACGGTTGTGGGGGCCGCAAGAAAACTAAAAAGAAATAAATAACCATCGTCAGCACAAACGGGTGATAGATTTGATAAACAATCGACAAACTGTCATATAAATGTACTTAGACAACAGACGAATAATGATAGTCACAAACAGTCACGGATTGCGAGGTACCAAGCAGTTGACTTGAATTATGAAAGTGTACTGTTCTGAATGAAGCGACAACATACAGCGTGGGTGGAGGGAGACGAGCGGAATTGGCGCACACGTGTCACATGAGACTGACGGGGAAGGTTGACTGAACTCACAAGCAAAGTGCTCTGTCTTATTCAGTGAATTTATAAGTTATTTAGCCAAATAAAATAAAACTCGGGACGCGTTCCACTTCTTATCCCATAGTAATGCGGGGATGCAAAAAATACGCGTTTGGGCCGCATGTGGCCCACTGACCGCGAGTTTAAAACATGTGAACTAAGTTATAGAATAAGTTTATGTCTGTTTATTAGACACCTTATTATTTTTGCACTACTAAATATAAATTAAAATGAAGAGATAGTTTGCATTATTTTCACAACTGAACAGTGAGAGACTTTCTTTTTGTTACTTTGTGTCACGTAATTTATTCTCATATATTGTGTTTGCATATATTTTGTTTTTATTTATTAGGAACCTTATTTATTTATGTTACTTACTAGCGTCATCTTTCACCCTAGTGTTGTATTTCTAGTAAATATTCTGGATTTTATTGAATGAGATTAGATTGAAGGACTTCAAGTGAGGTTTGCGCCAGACATCCTAGACATTTTCCTTTTTTATCTCCTGGGATGATAACAACTGCTGCCAGCCTTAATACTCGCTATTAGATGTTAAAAGGCTCTTAACAAAACCAATGTTTTGCATTTCCCAGGATTCATTGGTGTTTGGTTTGTTAATGATGTTATTAAATCGGGAGAGAGGTTATTATATCACTAATTCTATTATTTAGGGAGAGGACAACTATACCACATGTGAAGCTGTTGACTAAACCCCACCAAATATATTTATATTACTTTATCATGTCATCCGCACTTGTGCCTGGGACCTCCCGTCTGATCCCCCTCCCCTAAGAGGGGGATCAAAAAAGTAGGCAAGTACTGTGTGCTGCATAGTATACAGGACAGGTAGATACTGTGTGTGTGCTGCATTGGGCAGCACGATGGCTTAGTGGTTAGCACTTCTGCCTCACAGTGCTGGGGTCATGAGTTCAATTCCCGACCTTGGCCTTATCTGTGTAGAGTTTGTATGTTCTCCCCGTGTTTGCGTGGGTTTCCTTCAGGTGCTCCGGTTTCCTCCCACACTCCAAAAACATACTGGTAGGTTAATTAGCTGCTATCAAATTGACCCTAGTCTCTCTCAGTCTGTGTGTGTCTGTGTATGTTAGGGGATTTAGACTGTAAGCTCCAATGGGGCAGGGACTGATGTGAGTGAGTTCTCCGTACAGCGCTGCAGAATCAGTGGCGCTATATAAATAAATGGTGATGATGATGATAGTATACAGGACAGGTAGATACCGCGTGGCTGCAGAGTACAGACTGGACCATGCAATCAGATCTTCTCCAATTTCCCACCATATGTGTACGTGTATTTACCACAACATGTAATCACAGCTTAAAAAATGTAATATATGAAATGCAAAAAATCTGCATTTATGAATATGTGTTGACATTAACTACTATCCCAAGTCTGCCTTTAAAGTCTCTATGTACAAAGATTGTTGTTTGAAAGTTATTAAATCATAGCAGAATAAACTGTAATTTACTTGTAGATATGACCTAGCAGGGCTTGTTGCTCGCTGAGCAGGATAGATTTAGCAGCAAACGGGGCTAATACGTCACTAGCTAGAGATATATTGTCGTGGGAAATTGTCCTTAAACTTGAAAGAGAAACTGTTATTCATTCATTCTCAGACATATTTCACTTTGAGTAATGAAGTGATGATTATTACAGTATACATGAAATTAAAGTGCTTGAACTCTCAAAAATAGTTTGGAATTAACTAAGTGTTTACAATATTATTTATGATCTAACAGATGTTGACACATGGTTAAAAAAGTGAAAATACCTCTGACGACTGAGTCGCTAAAGATGCTGAGATGCTCAAACCAACCAGGTTTGACCATGTTTGAGCTGGTCCGACCATGGTAAAGCCTTCTGGAAGGTGTTCAGCTGATTACCATGAGTGTAAACTCTTTAGAATGCGTGCAGGTTAAATTTTAAACATTTTTTTGGCCGTTTCTTATTGCAAATCTCGAATACGGGAGGTGAACCTCGATTGGCGAACTTTAGACACAGACGTGTTCGCCTATTTAAAATATATTTTTTAAATACGTTTACATTTATTAAAAATATTATTTAAAAACACTAATTTTAACGTGAACATTGAACAGCAAAGCTCAAATGTAACCAGGGAACAAAAGCTGCAAACTTAGATCTGACAGTTTAAACTTGTTCATCATTGTTTTCAGCATCTCTAAAAGATTAAGGTTCTAAAAAGTTTTCGTTTTTAAGGATGTGACAGGATGGACCGCCTATGCCACCCTGTCTGTTGTGTTGCTGGGGACCGACTAGGCTTGCCTTGCCACCGTCTACTTTCTCTATATCAAAATGCGCCCCTCTAACCACAGTAGGAGGGGCCAGCACCTAGATTCGGTTCCATCTGGGTTACTGTCGCTGCTATAGTGCCCCCTTGCTAGTACACTTAGGCTGGTACACCTGACCTCTTGCCTTCAGATCAGGGTTGCTGTGGATGGTTCCCCCTGGCCTATCACACTGCCCAGAGCGTTGGTACTGGATGCTGGGTCCCAACCTCAGAACAGCCGGAAAACAGATTAGATTTTGTCAGAGGAATTACAGCAGGTAAGTAGCCGTCAAGGCAGGTTCCTTAAGCAACGATGTTTATTAGCTCAGGAAGTCCTTGAAAGGACAGTTACACACACTAGTTTGAGGTACTAGTGATATCCAGAAAGGTACAGATGGAATAATACATTTCAGTGTAAATCAGGGCTCTTTAAATACAATTTTGCACACTAGCTTGGCAGGAGGTAATCCGGCCTCCTGTCCCTTAAACCAATCCAGACTGATTCATGCAGCCTGCACATACATCAGCCTGGAGGGGCTTATTACCTTTTTACATTTCTACTAGTGGTGCCACCTGCTGTAAGACTATAAATTGAGCAACTTTCCTTTCTGTTTTGTTTATTTGAGAGGCATGTTATGGTATCAGAGCAGAGTGCTGGTGCTCTATTGCCATTTGGAGGTTCTTGGGGTACCTCTTGGTAAGTTAGCTCTCAATTTAAAAACACATATATATATGACCCAAAAATAGGGACTCTCATTGATTAGAGTTAGGACCACCCTATTAGCAGAAGCACTGTTAAGTGGCGGGTGGCTTAGCATACATACGCAATTTAACTTGCAAAATTCACATTCATCTGTGATAACTTGCATAGGGAGTCTACCAGCAAGTATAATGACCTCCTCCTGTATTTTAGCCTCAACAGATGTTTTGGTCACTGAGCGACGAAAATGTTTAATTAACATAAGATTACCTGTCTCTAGACCGTTGCAAAAACCCAAACATGACATACTGTCTCAGAAGTCCATACATTTCTGTACAAAACACATATGAATAAAAAAGGACAAGTACATTTACAATGAAATATAAAAGTGCATTGCACTCTTAATTAAATAAAATATCCTCAATAAGTTATTTATAAGTGATCCAGCCACAAAGGGGTTATTGGTTGATATGGTAACTTTACTAGAAACTACTTTTAAAATCCCCTTTATAAAAACTTAATATTAATCCAAATTGGATATATTATAGCGCCCTATTGACAATAGACTCCAGATGAAAGAACGTGTTTGTGCGACCACTTGTCAGAGAACGATAAGGATTCTTTTGTTATATAAATAAGTGCCATTCAACCTCTTGTTCCCTTGGCCAATTTTAGAACCTCTTTGACATTTCTACAATTTTCGTCCAGTGTTATCTCACCTTCAACTGGGCAGAGAGCTGTGTTGATTTCTATGACGTGTCTTTACAAATAGAAAGACAAGTTAATCCAATACAAGAAAAGTGAATTATTTCCATATAGTAACGGAATGTAACCACTTTTTATTATTTGGGAATGTGAGTTTTGGAGATGTCCTATTTCAGAAGACTTTTCTATAACATACATTAGAGACAGAAGCTGCCCTCTCCGCAGCTGCTTCCGTCACTCTTGTCAAGCTGTTGAGAGTCTGGAGATTACGTTTTGGTGACGAGAACCATATTGTTTGGGTCCTTGGCCATGTGATCGCCGCACACAGCTTCCAGACAGAGGGCTGTTGTTTTCTAATGAGAAAGTACCTTGTATAAGTGGTTTTTAGTCTTTAGTGATTCACAGGCTTAGGGAAAGAGGTTTTCCTTGTCGGCCTGTACTAAGAGATCCAATCTTTTCCACTTCTTAAAGTTTATCCTAATTTGCAAAATGTAAAGGAAAGTTACTATTTTATGTTTTAAAAAGTGTAAATGAAAACATCCTTTTTTTACAGCAAACCAATGCATGAAATATTGTATAATAATATAATTCTGCACATTTGCTACCCATACAGTATACCAACTAAATATTGGAATAATGAGTATAACCTTTCGCAGAATATTATTCTAGTGTGCTACCAATATAAAGTCCTAATTGTCCTTGAAAAGCAATATAAAAATAGCTTGGTTATCAGAGAAAATGGGAATGGTCATTTGGTTACGAAATGTCTCAGATCGGGAATGGGTTTAAGGATATTTTTGATCCTTCTGAAGATGGATCAATTCAGATATCTGCAAATCAAAGCGCAAAACAGGGAACTTTCCCCCAGATGCTCTTTAGCGCACTAAGATAAGGCCTCTAGTGGCACATTAGTAAGAGAGGTTAAACAAATAAACAAAAATTAGGTTAGAAACTATGCCTTATGCAAATTACCTGCCCTAAGTGACGTTTCTTATTTAAACTTAAGTAACGCTCGGGGGAGCAGGATGGCACAGAGTGATGAGGGGGTAAAGCAGAATGGCACAGGGTGATGAAGGGGGGGGGTGCAGGATGGCACAGAGTGATGAAGGGGGAAAGCAGAATGGCACAGAGTGATGAAGGGGGGGTGCAGGATGGCACAGGGTGATGAAGGGGGGATGCAGGATGGCACAGAGTGATGAAGGGGGGAAAGCAGAATGGCACAGGGTGATGAAGGTGGGATGCAGGATGGCACAGAGTGATGAAGGGGGAAAGCAGAATGGCACAGAGTGATGAAGGGGGGGTGCAGGATGGCACAGGGTGATGAAGGTGGGATGCAGGATGGCACAGAGTGATGAAGGGGGCAAGCAGAATGGCACAGAGTATTGAAGGGGGAAAGCAGAATGGCACAGAGTGATGAAGGGGGAAAGCAGAATGGCACAGAGTGATGAAGGGGGGGTGCAGGATGGCACAGAGTGGTGAAGGGGATAGAGCAGAATGTCACAGGGTGATGAAGGGGAGGAGCAGGATGGCACAGAGTGATGAAGGGGGGGGTGCAGGATGGCACAGAGTGGGGAAGGGGATAGAGCAGGATGGCACAGAGTGATGAAGGGGGGGGGTGCAGGATGGCACAGAGTGGTGAAGGGGATAGAGCAGAATGTCACAGGGTGATGAAGGGGAGGAGCAGGATGGCACAGAGTGATGAAGGGGAGGAGCAGGATGGCACAGAGTGATGAAGGGGAGGAGCAGGATGGCACAGAGTGATGAAGCGGGGCTAGGAGAAGGGGGGAGCAAAAGCAGCATGAAGGGAGCAGTGTGGTCATAAGGGGGCACAGTGCGGTGAGTAACGTGTGTGTGTGTGATGGCACAGGAGGCTTGTGGAAATGTAGTGTGTGTGATGGCACAGGGGGCTTGTGGCAATGTAGTGTGTGTGTGATGGCACAGGGGGCTTGTGGCAATGTAGTGTGTGTGTGATGGCACAGGGGGCTTGTGGCAATGTAGTGTGTGTGTGATGGCACAGGGGGCTTGTGGCAATGTAGTGTGTGTGTGATGGCACAGGGGGCTTGTGGCAATGTAATGTGTGTGTGATGTAGGTGGTGACTAATTACTGGGTGCTGTTTTGTTTGTGGGGTGATGGTGGGGCAATTTAATTTAATAGTGTGGACTTTTACTTTAAGATAGGGTGGTTTTGGGGCTATTAATTGAATGTGGGGTTGAGGTCTATTTATTAAATGTGAATATGAATTATTTAATGACAGTGATGATTGTGGGAAATAGGTATATTTATGAAAAGTAAATACTATTAATTTATTGCTGGGACTGTTTGGAGGGAAGAAAATAGGTTTATTTATTAAATGTGATACTATTACTTTAATATTGGGGTTGGTTGGAGGAATATAGATCTATTTATTAAATGGGAATGCTATTACTTTAATGTTGGGGCTGGAGGAAGGCCTAAGTATTAATCGTGGGTCCTATTGATTTAACTCCGTAGATGGTTGTAGTTTTCTTAATGTACCCATTTTTTTCCAAATAGGGCCCCCAACATTTCAGGATCCAGAAAAGCCGCAACTCAAGAAACCAGCAGCTACAGGTGATGAAAGTGACAAGAACAGGTAGGAGAGAGCAGGACAGTCTGCTAACTGTTCTGATTCTAGTAGGACAATCCCGATTTTTGTAGACTGTTCTGCCCAATCTAAGCGGCAGGTCAAGACTGTGTACTCTTTATATACACACAGCATTCTTTATATACTATACTACGGTGCTAGCTGTCCTTTATGGGCTGACCACACCCCTTCTAGTGGTTTGGTTATACCTCTCTAGTGGCTGGCCAAACCCCCTCTAGTGGGCCTCTACTATTGAATTCCCCCTGTGTGCCCTTCATTCCCCAGTCTGACACTGCCCCCACCATATAATTCTGCCATGGGGTGATGTGAGGGCATGAAGTATACACGTACTCAGATGATGTCCTTATCCTCTCTGTATACCCACTGAGCCAGGTAATGTCATTTAAAATGTATGGAATCTCTGTGTACACACTGATCCAGGTAATGTCATTTATAATGTATATCCTCTGAGTATACTCACTGAGCCAGGTAATGTAATTTATAATGTATATCCTCTGTGTATACTCACTGAGCCAGGTAATGTAATTTATAATGTATATCCTCTGTGTACTCACTGAGCCAGGTAATGTAATTTATAATGTATGTCCTCTCTCTATACTTACTGAGCCAGGTAATGTAATTTATAATGTATGGAATCTCTGTGTACATACTGATTAAGGTAATGTCATTTATAATGTATATCCTCTGTGTACACAGTGATCCAAGTAATGTAATATATAATCTATGTCCTCTCTGTATACACACTGATCCAGGTAATGTCATTATAATTTGTGTCTCTGGCATATAGTTCTGGACATGCACAGAGCGATTTTACGCAAAATACGGCACATATCGGCATTTGCGTTCCTTAATGACTCAGGCCCCTTGTGTGTCAGATTATCTGTGTAGTATTTTGGATTTATATATAATTAACAAATAAATGGATTATTCTGCACACCTTATTCTGAGTAAATGATTAATGCGGAATATACATTGCATTTGGTGGTGTTTAAATATCTGGAAACAATTCACTGGGAACTCTTAAAGCAATATTTCCAACGTCTGTATTCATTAACAATATTTATCAATTAATAACCACAGAGCACTGCAGGATGTCCGATCCCCCTAAAGTATTCTGAGAAGTGACTGCAATGAGTCTAACCTAAACCAGAATGGGCAGAGGAGGCTGATCTCTGGGTAATATCTAATACCTGTGTTTATGAGAGATTCATATGAAACCTCAGTCTTCATAAACCAATTAAACAGAGCGGGGCGGCCTCTTCTGAGCATGCGAGATCCATCGTTTGTATCACTCAGAAGAATTCTTCTCTCTACTGTTTTAAGAGCAGATCGGGGGACTCAGGGCGGAGCGGGGTCCTCAGGGAAGAGGGGGGAGAGGTGGGGGGGGACTTAGCATTGCTAGAACCCCCTCTTTGTACCCAGTAGCAGCAGCACCCCCTATTGTTGCACCTCTGGAGGAAGCTAACTAATTCCATTTTGTAGTGCAGCTTTACATAATAAAATAATATAGAATAGCCTCAAACATATAAAATATTATAGATAATATTACAAAAAAACCTGTATGTATGAATATACATATACACCTATACGTTCATATTATGGGGCTTATTTAGAGTTGGAAGTATTTATTTTTTTGCGCAAAATCCACATATCTGTACCACACGTGTGCATCAAAAAATGGACGCAGGCATCTGTATGTAGACTTTTACGTATGGTTGACTTATGCCACCTGGACAGGTCGAACGGGCCTAAGGACATGAAGAGTGCGTTCATGTTATTAAAACACAATTAGACATAAACGCATCCACAGATACACCCGGTAGGAGGCAGAACTCTTGCGGGTGCTGGAATGATGATGATCATAGCACTTTATAGCCATTTGATTGGCTCATTGTCCATTGACCACTCAAGTACTTAATTCATTAGCGTGGCGGCTTTGTAAAACAGAGTCTCAGCCACCTATTCGAATTGACTTAATTCACATTTGCATCTTCATTACTGCAGGAAAGTAGATTGCCATTTGATTTTTAAAAGGGAAACAGATGCTTGTATTAATATAATTTGTATT
Organism: Mixophyes fleayi; assembly: GCF_038048845.1. NCBI lineage: Eukaryota > Metazoa > Chordata > Amphibia > Anura > Limnodynastidae > Mixophyes > Mixophyes fleayi. The sequence continues at coordinate 338,708,428 of NC_134404.1, read as the reverse complement.
TGTGGTAGTATTTAATTTTATATGGAACACGTGACTTTTATATTTATTACTAACACGTGTTACCCCTGTCGTTCTGTATGTCAGGCGCTATTGCTGTTAACGTTTCTGAGCTGGATGCAAGTCTGCTTTTTATCCCAATGTTTAAAGGTACTCATGGAGCTCAAAATGCAAAGTCTAAATGAGACTATGGGCTAGATTTACTAAGCTGCGGGTTTGAAAAAGTGGGGATGTTGCCTATAGCAACCAATCAGATTCTAGCTTTCATTTATTTAGTGCTTTTTACAAAATGACAGTTAGAATCTGATTGGTTGCTATAGGCAACATCCCCACTTTTTCAAACCCGCAGCTTAGTAAATCAAGCCCTATTAGTTCTAAGGAGAACTTAAAAGCATTAACAATCTCTTAAATTCAATCACAGAGCTTGGAGCATCTAGGCCAATATCCGCTATGGCTGATTTATTTTGTGTCTAGTTAATGTGCAGTTTGACCATGATTAGTACAAATAGCATTATCCATATAAATTGCGAAACTTTCCAAACTGTTTTTTTTTTAAATATAGAGCAGAGTGATGCTGTTCTCTGCCTTATTCTATTTAAACTTTAGGGGCCCGATTCATCACAGCACGTATACTGCAAGGAACCTGCGTTTAGTAAAAACTTACGTATTTCGGCTTTGTACACGGCCAAATTCAACAGGGCATGGATCTCAAGATAGGTGTGCTGTTGAATTTGGGTGCATGCCCACTCTGCTCTAATCCACAAGACACTGCAGTATACGTCCAATACCTGCGTGGAATATAAATTCACAAAAAGAACACACAGAAAAATAAAAAATGAACGCCACCAGGTAAAAATAAAAGAAGGTTTTTACAGTTGCTCCTGATTGCAAACCCATGTTATAGCATGGCTATGAGACTGTCATCACTACTGATCAATACTTAGACTAGCCCTGTAGCTGGAGCAAGAGATACGGCAGAAAAACAAGTAACCTTGAGATGCCCAGAGCTGGCGCTGGAGTTTGGCACGTCCCTACTGTACAGGACCTATGTCTTCCCTGTCCTGTTCACTCCTAAAATCGAAGGCTGCAATAAGTGACCTTTGCGTTTGCAGACGGAACGGACAGGCATATGTCCCAGTTCTGGACCAGCACAGAGTGATTTTGATACGCTCAAATTCGTCAGATACAGTTCTCGATGAATCAGGCTCTCGGAGGCTATAGTATTAAATTATCTTTATTTCCAACAGGTGTTTGAAATGCTTATTTGTGAATGTTTCATTTTCAATGTAGTTGTCCAAATAATTAATTTGATTGATATATTAATTACTTATACTGTTCTAATAGAGACATATCACACAAGATAATTAAATATTATGTGTAGGTAATATCATGGGTAAGGGCTTTTTGAATTTAAAAATCCAGAAGAAATGACCTATCCTACCTTGTATGTCATTGATCACTTGTCCTTAGACCAAATGGTCTTCCCCAGCTATAGTCATTGCTCTAATGTGTATATACCCTTGAGATGCCCTACTGGTGCAGTCTAGTTTCCATGTACTAGGATCTGGTGTACGTGGTGTACGTGGTCTTATCGTCGTTCCCCTTTCCGTATCCCTGTGGTCAGTTGAGTGATAAGACAGATTAGCATTTCATTGGCGATACAAATAACAATGGGAAAGGAGTAAAACATACTTGACATTCCATGGCTACTGGTGGTTTCAGATTTCAGCTACTTAGGACTCATGACCAATTAAAATAATGGCTCAAAGTAAGACACAGCATGGAGTTGTCACGCACGACCACTGATAATTAACCAAAGTCACCTCCACTCCAGACCAGATTACAAGGATCTCAATTAATGAGGTCATGTGTCAATCACAATGTATAGGCAGCTGCGCTTGTATATAAGGACTGGGCTACTAGTCAGAACATAAACATTTCTGCAAGGTACAGAGAGTATTCCAGAGGCAAGATGGTGCTTTCCGATAGTGAGAAGTCTGCCGTCCTTTCCCTGTGGGAGAAGATCGCTCCAGAGGCCAATAAACTGGGAGCTGAGGCCATGGAAAGGTGTGGGCAGGGAACCAACTGGGACTGAGGTTATGGGCAAGTAATAAAGCTAATGCACTGGGCTGAGGCTGTGCAGAGGCTGCAAACTGGAGGCTAAACTAATGGACTGGAGGCTATGGGCAGCTAATAAACTGGGGTGGTGAAGCTATGGGCAATTATTATTATTATTATTATTTATTATTATTTCTGTTATTATTATTATTACTATTATTATTATTTCTATTATTATTTTATTATTATTATTATTATTAATAGTATTATTATTAGTATTATTATTAGTATTATTTCTATTATTATTATTATTATTAATAATATTATTATTATTATTTCTATTATTATTATTACTATTATTATTATTTATATTATTATTTTATTATTATTATTATTTCTATTATTATTATTATTATTTCTATTATTAATAATATTATTATTATTATTATTTCTATTATTATTATTATTATTATTAATAATATTATTATTTATAAGGCACCAGAAGGGTTAAGCAGCCCTGTACATAGGTTCTTAAAACATACCACAAAATGACAGCATAACATAATTACAAAAGTGACAAAATTCTACAAATACAAACAAGTAATTACATATCTACCACTCGCAAAGTTACATAATTACATAGAGAGCTTACATTCTAGGTAGTACTATACTGTTGGAGTGAGGCTATGGGCATGTATTATTATTATTATTATTATTATTATTATTATTATTATTATTATTATTATTGCCACAATTACATATAATGAGCTATTAATATTTTTGTGACCCACCAGTTTTACAATATTATAGTAAATAAGATGAAATAATAAAACAAAAATATTGCCATTTTAACATAAGGCCTATCCTACGCATTTTCAATTTCAGATTACAGTTATATCATCCCCATTGGGTATTTACACCATCCTTCCTTATTTTCCTACGCCATTTAAATTATTCTAAAACAACAAAAGTGGATAATGTTACTAGTTTTTGATTATAATAATAACGAGGGTGCTGGAACATATTCCGGGAATCCTGCAGCTGTCCAGCGTGATGTCATCCTACGACACAGGACATCGTTCCGCTGAAGTACAGACTATGACATTGCTGACATTGGTTACATGGCGCTGAACACGCTGCCAAATTCTTTCCTGTCTAATATCTTGTGACACTTTCAACCTATTGACACAACAATGTGCTCTGAGGTTGGTAACCAGTGATCTGCGGATTGAGGTTGTGAGCAGGTAATGCTATGTGGGTGGAGGTGATGGGAGGTTCATAGCCTGAGTGTATGTAGATCAGGTAGATTAATTCATAGTTCTAGCTTCTAGCTTCTAGTATTACATTGTGCTGAAGACTGAAATCGACTGTGTTCTTGACATATCTCAAATATTTAAACTTTTTTGACTGAGCTATGCATATGTGTGCACCCGATTAACCCCATTTATTGTGCTTCAAATATAAAAATGTGTTTTCTTTTACCACTTTCTGATTTGTATTTACACTACTCGCAAATAGAGCCCCTGGGGTAAATGTATGAAGCTGAGAGTTATCCAGTGGGTTTGAAAAGTGATGATGTTGCCTATAGCAACCGATCAGATTCTACCTGTCATTTTGTAGAAAGTACTAAATAAATAATAGCTAGAATCTGATTGGTTTTTCAAACCTGCCGAAATACTCTCAGCTTGGTACATTTACCCCCCTGTCTTTCTTGTCATTCAAGAGCTAGCCACCTCTCACTACACCCTCCTACACTTCTCCAATGCTGCTCCCCACTTATCTAACACCCTACCCCTCCTGACCAGACTCTCCCCCAGCCTTCAGTCTTTAAATCTCATTGGCAAAACCCACTTTACTATCACCTATTGTACTCCCACCTGATACCACTCTCTCTGGGTACCACCAGCTACTAATAGCTTGTATTGTCTCAGCCTTATTCCTGTAGATTGTAAGCTCTCATGAACAGGGCCCACTCCAGGGGCAAAGGCAGGATTTGTAGAGGGGGGTTTCCACACCACAACACCAGTGGGCGTGACCAGCATGCATGGGGGAGTGTCTATAATATTAGACAGTGTTTGGCTGCTCTCCAACTCTTCCTATCCCCATAATATACATGGGCAATACTGCGTGCACTACTGTTAGGTGCACACAGCTCTCCCTTTTCAAGCAGAGCCGTGTGAAGTGGGGACAGGGTCCAGCCACCTCAATTATACATTGTCCCAGGCTTGGAGGGGGTTTCCATGCACTAGGAAACCCCCCTCGGTTTGCCTATGCACTCTACCCTCTGTTTAATGTCTGCACCTTCTCAGTCAACCGGTTTTATTCGCTATGTTGTTCAGTGCTGTGGAGGTTTGTAATGCCTCACAAATAGACAATGAAGATCCTAATAGTTATAATTGGAACTATATGACAAACTGTATTCTATGTCTGTTAGATTAAGATGCCACCAGGCAGTTAGAAACAAATGTCCTATCTCTGTGACGTAACTAGAGATACATAACCCACAACAGTTAATCGACCTATTCTTTGATTAAGTTCTGTATGTTTTATTCCCAGGCTTTTCCAGAAGCACCCTGATACAAAGTCTTTCTTCGGCCGCTTCGATCTGACTCCTGGCTCTCAGGACATCTTGACACATGGAGGAAAAATCATGAATGCCCTCGGAGAAGCCGCAAAGAACCTGGGCAACCTGAACAAGTACCAAGACCTTCATACCAACAAGCTGAAAGTCAGCATTGATCACATTAAGGTGAGGGGCTTAATGTACAGAAAATCTCCTAATAAATGAAACGTTGTTTCCGTAATCTCCATTTTCACGGAGACCAAGATTTAATCAAAGACTGACAGGTAAGACAACGTGACTTCAGTAATGGAGACAGAAAGGTAAAGGACACTTAAGTCTCTAGAGATTCATTAGCTGCTTTTCTTTAACGCATAGTTGCCTACTTTCCCGGAATGTCTGGGAGACTCCTGCATTTCTGGGAGACCTCCCGGGAGACCAGGGCAACCTCCTGGATCCCACCCTGCAATAGATAAGTGGTGGGGGGCGGGGCTTAATGACACAAATATTACATCATCTTAGCCACACACCCTGCTGTAATTACCAAAATTGTGACAATCGTTTAGGAGCCAATGTTGAGCAGTATGGATGTACATTTTTGTATCGTGAGACAAACAAATGGGTATATTTGCACATAATGAAATGTTCTGCGCACCTGAATGTTTTGCGCTTCTGTAAACGAGATTTAAAGTAATTTAAAATGGTATTTAGTTTATCCTCACCATTTAATCCTCTGACAGAAAGCATGCAGCTTTGTGAAGTCAGAGCCACTTCTGTTTCTTAGTATTACAAGACTCCTCAAGGTCTCAATGTCTCCCTGCAGAGTGACCTCACCTGCAGCAGCAGCAGCAGAGTTAGCTGGTTAATACTAAGACCCCGACATAAATCTGGATGCACAAATTATACATCCACTTAGAACTTAAAAAGGAGTGGTCTCCAATTGGTTTAATAAATCTTACATTAAAAATGAGACACACTAGCATTTAGTATATAGAGCACCAGAAACTAGAGATGTTCAATGACTCCCGTGTTTTGGTTTTGGATCTGGATTAACTTTGTGTTTTGGTTTTGGCAAAACCGCCCTCGCGTGTTTTGGTTTTGGATCCTGATTTTGTTTTCTAAAATCCCTATTTTTTTTTGCTAAAATCACATAATTTGCCTCTTTTTTTATGCCTACATTATTTATTATTATTATTATTATTATTATTATTATTATTATTATTATTATTAATAATAATAACCTCAATAACATTAATTTCTCCTGGGGAGGGAGGTACTTATGGAATCCAAATCCCGCGAGATCCGCCAACGCAATGTTATGAGCGTTTTGTCGCTATCCAATAACGATTGTCGAATCTCGATTTGTGTTTCCAACGCACAAATATTTATTTTCAAAAAGTAGCAGAATAACTCAAGTGAAATAATAATAAGTACAGCCGTTACTTATCGCAGGCGCTCTGGATCCAGTGAACAGTCATTCAGTCCTGAAGTCTGTGGTCTAGGTTACTGAACACTAGACGAGGAGCTGCTGCTTATATGCAAACAGAAATACAGTAAAACAATGCAAAGGGTGTGGCTTGCTTCTATTGGTCCAGGCTTCAGGAGGGTCCAGGGGGTTGTAGGTCATAGGCTAGTTTAAGCACAGGAATCCAAAGGTGGGGGTCATCTCTCCAGGGCATGAGCTCTGATCTTCCCACCAAGATTACTAATCCTAATAGTCCATAATTCCTTAACATTAATAACTTGCGTATGCACTCTGCGATCCCTTCGCAGAGTGAACCGGACAGTTGCAAATGTAAAGGGGATTAATATGATCCCACACATGACATGATTCCTTCAACGTGTACCATATGTTTTACTGATATGCATATAACTTATAATATTACACATAAACTTTACTATATTTTGACATAAATAACTATGTGCTGCAACTACCATTAATGTGTACTGTTTTACAAGTGTGAGTGTTTGTGCGAATGTATGTAAAAGCGCAAATACTGTTGTTGCCACGTGTTGCGGCCGCGTACGCCCTTTCACGCCGTAGCGTGCCATACGCATCTTTTCAGACAAAGACAACCAAGTTTGCTCGATTTTAATTGAAATGACTTCATACAATTTGCTGACTTCCACAGCAATGATGACGTTTTGCCTCGATTCAGATACGAGGACGCTCGGAGATACCGAGCCGGCTCGCAAGCCTACTCGGATCCCCTAAGTTTGGGTGGGCTCGGTTTTCAGAAAACCGAACCTGACCATCTCTACCAGAAACACCATTTTTATCGGTTTTATACCAATATTATCAGAGAGTATAAGATGAAAGCATGTGGACAGATGGATTGTAAGGTCCGAGGTTATTTAGAAGATTTTCGGTAGAAACAAAGAATCAAATTCACGCAATAATTGATCATATTTGATATGTATTTGTTTTTCATTTTTAACATATTTAAAAGACCGATGGAAAGATTGAAAATGGCAGATTCCAGATGATTTTCAAAAGTGTAAAAATTTGCCTCTGACAGTGCAAATCTAAATTGCTTTTGCACAAATATGCACAATCCTATGCAATGCTCAGATGTTACACATATTAGTGGTGGCAACTGCGGGGTGAAACGTTCTGCTGGTGAGAGAGCAGGGCGGATTGGGGTATTACTTGCTGATTGTGAGCTTGGGGCATTAATGTTCTTAGTTACATTCAAAATGTGAATTTGTATTTTGCAGGAAGAGAATATTCAAATGAGACAGAAGGGGCTAAAAAGACACATTTCTGGGTTCTTTCCAGTTTAGACGGGGGGCACAGGACATTTTTCTCCTTGCAAAAGGACTTTTCTAGGGGGTAGTTCCTAAATCCTCCCTGTTGGGTGCACATATTAATGTAGACAAATAGGCTTCTTGGTAAAAATAGAAAAGCTCTGTGCTCCTGTGTGTTTTGCACTTTCGTGTATGACTTCTACTGCATTTCTGCATTGCAAGTTTACAAGCCTGTCAGTCACTTTATGTCTGCTCAGTTAGAGAACCTCCTCACATTGCAACTTGCTGCAAGAGAAGGGACAGAGATCTTTTTTTCTTTTACCTCCAATGTGTGTTTTACAGCTCTATATAATGCTCTCACATGGAAAGTTGTGATATATACACTTTCTGAACCGAAATCCCTCAGGTCCTTTACTCGGATCTTCTTCTCTCCCCAGTTGCTGAACGGTTGTATCCAGGAGGTCTTAGCTTCTCACTTCCCCGGTGAATTCGTACAGGCGGCCTGGGAGAAATTCCTCAACGAGGCTGGAGCTGTCCTGACTTCCTCTTAATCACCCAAGAGAAGAACCTGACTGTGATGTGTTTTCCACATGGATACAGCTCCTGATCCTCCAGAATGACTGTAGCAACTTTCTGTAGCATCCAGACCCTCCACCAGGGGCAACTCTAGGGTATATGGGGGCTCTAAGCCAAACGTGTGTAGGGCCCCATCTAACACTGTAACTTGCAATTGAACCAAGGAATTTCAATGTACGTTGCACAAATAAAAATAAAACACAACATACATTTGAATATATTTCTTTAAACTGAGCATATGTATTTAATTTAGACACACGTGACCGGGTGGACACCTAGAACTACTACTGATGGATATAATTAAATTTGCATTTTGGAGCTGTACATAAAGTATATACTTTAATTGTATGTGTATAGTAGAAGAATAATGTACTCAAGGAGTGGAGAGCACACTTTCAGGGCACGTGACGGTAACACGCACCAGTCTAACACGCACCAGTCAATCCCTCGTCACTGACAGTCAGCCAATCACCAGTGTTTGAGCCGTGTGAGTGTGCACTCCATTGAAGTCATCCCTAGCATGTGCCCTAACAATGTATTAATTTATTTTAATTTTAAGCCTAGCGTAGAACCGTGTCTAAAGTAACCTCAAATAAAATGGTCAGATGTTATTTTCTGCTTGTGTTTCAATCAATGCCTTGTGTGGTTTTTGTATGTCTTCCAATGACCGTTCTTTGTCAGAACACGTATGGTTCATACTAGCAGTAGTTAAAAAAAATGTTTTTAGCTAAATGCCAGTGATATGTTGGCATAAGTATCTCAGTAGGCTGGTGGGTGTCGTCATATAAACTAGCAGGTGTGTTTATGCTAAATAGTGGGTGTTGCTTAACAGATGATAGGCATTGATATCTATCTATTGTTAAGGCACTAAGTTTGCTGAAGTAAATATGAAATCTTTAATACATTCACATCTGAGGTGGACACTTCTCATACAGAGAGATGTGCGGCCTTGTGTAGACAAGTACACGCTTTTATACAGTTTATCAACATCTGTTACACAATGTAATGATCTTTACTCTTACTTACAGTTTTGTAACATGGTAAAAAAAAAGTTTTAAATTCACATTGGATATCATGAGATGAACAAACAACAAACATCAGCATTGTTTATAGCGTATATGGTGGTATCATAAATCTCCCTTCACCATTTTTAAACCTAAGGGTAAATAAGTTTGTCTTTCTGTCACTAAGGCTGGCTACACACTGGAGGTATTTCAGCCAATCATCGAGCTAATCAGCCGACATGCGACAGTACGGTCAGATATCGCGTTAGTCTGTTTACTTACACGATGAACCAGGGGCAAACGCAGGATTTGTAGAGGGGGGGTTTCCACACCACGCTGCCAGTGGGCGTGACCAGCAAGCATGGGGGTGTGGCTATAATATTAGAAAGTGCCTGACTGCTCTCCAACTCCTTCTATCCCCATAATATACATGGACAATGCTGCATGCACTACTGTTAGGTGCACACAGCTCTCCCTTTTCAAGCAGAGCTGTGTGAAGCAGTAGTAGGGTCCAGCCACCTCAATTATACAGTGCCCCAGGCTTGGAGGGGGGTTTCCAGGCACTAGGAACCCCCTCTCGGTTTGCCTGTGATGAACGACAGTGGTTCCAAAGTGCCGATCGTTGTTTCATTTGGTTGGTCGAACCGTTTGATGATCTCGTTCCAATCACCTTCCGGTCATGTAGTGTGTATGAATTCACGACTGATTCCATGACCAACTGGTGATAGTTCCTCAAACTGCGGCTCCTTTCGGGGTATGTGTATGTAAATTTCTGATGTCTTCTCCTCTCCCACGTGGTGCGGTGTCCACACATCAGTCCAATGGCAATTATGTCCTTTTAACGGAAAAGCAACAGTAGCTGTGTATTGCATTGATGTGTATAGCATATGTCTGCTTGCCTAATTATTCACCTTTCTCAGTACAGTCTACAAGAAAGGCACATACTAAAGATGTGTATTGGACATGTCTGCTCCCCATAATTAAACCCCCCCTGTACATCTAGGGGTATATTTACTAAACTGCGGGTTTGAAAAAGTGGAGATGTTGCCTATAGCAACCAATCAGATTCTAACTGTCATTTTGTAGAATGTACTAAATAAATGATAACTAGAATCTGGTCGCTATGGGCAACATCTTCTATAGATGTGTTTTGGATAAAACCATACATGTGCATTCAACAGGTTTCATACTTATGACTTTATTGTAAGTAAATATATATATTTATTGCAAGTGCACCAAAGAAACCATGCTTATTTAATCTAGCACATTCATTAGCAGACAATATCCATAGCAATGGATATAGAAAAAAGCATCACTTATAAATCCACTGACATATTTAACGATTAACCTGGCTACTCCATTCCGACATAACTTTCTCATATACTGGAAACATTGAACCAATTTTCTTGATTTTTTTCTTAATATCATTGATGTTTGCCCTTAATTCAGTAAAATATTTGTTCAGCTTTTCCATCCTGTTGACCACACCCTTCCCATCACCTGAAGGACCACAAATATTTCTGCGTGTTGCATCCTTCTCTCCTTCTGAACTTGGGTCAGATGTGACGATAGTGTCTATATGAGGAAAGGTTTTTGCTGGAGATGTTCTGCCCTTTATTTAAACTTCTTCGACATATCGTTGCAGGGAGCCCATATGTCCATGCAGTGTGTACAAAATCTTTTAAGACAATTAAATGGCTGTTAAAAGTCGCTGCTCAGATGGTTGGTCTTCCACAAATCGTTTAAAACGTGTCTAGTGTGTACACACGTTCCGCTCGACCAATCGGACCTTCAGATGCAGGTACAATCGTTGTAGATAAAACATTGGTTGGAAAACTCTCCAGTGTGTACCTTGACTAAGAATACATCTGTTGAGACCATGTCTACTTGTGACCCCAGCTGAATTCTGATGACAATAGAATTGGATACACTTATTTACTCTTGTCTTCTGCTTCAGTACAGTAAACAGGTAGCAGGACAGGTTCCTAGAGTCAAGAAAGACAATTAGTCTATTCAGAGTGCACCCCAGTAAGTAAGAACTGGTCAGTTGGGGACAACCAGGGACATGATGCCTGAATGGGGTACCAAGATGTAACAAGGACCTGAGCCCTAGCTCCAAGGATCTACACACCCATGGAGGGAAGGTGGTTAATGCCCTTGTAGAAGCATTGAAGAACCTGAGAAACCTTGCAGAGCATCTGTCCATTATCAGAGACATGCACACAAACACTCTGAAACTGACTGTAGCTACAATCAAGAGAATGTGACCTATAGTGAGATACAAAGGATCTTTCCCTGTTGTGGAAGACATGGGTTTCTTCCAGTACAATAAATATATTTGATGTGCTTACCCTGTCTTTTAGTTCATATACTGCAGCTCTCTTTGTACAGTGGATGTTAGTCTGGTACTATGTGTACCGGAAATCTAACTCTTACAATATCAAACCAAGGAATCCTAGAGAAGAGCTGAACATAACCTGCTGATCTGTCAAAAATATCAAAGGAAAATTCTTCTACTAACATACAAGGCCGTCAACAAAATTGCACCGACATACATCTCCTCACTTGTCTAAAATTTCTCCCAACTCGACACCTCAGTTCTGCACAAGATCTGCGTCTCTTTTCCACTCTCATCACATTACTCCATTCCCGGTTACAGGACATTTTTGGGGCTGCACCCATTCTGTGGAATTCCCTCCCTTGCACAGTAAGACTTTCCTCTGGTCTTCAAACCTTCAAGCGTTCTCTGAAAACCAACCTCTTCAGGCAAGCTTATAATATTCCTCAACCACCCTCTTAATCTCCCTAGGTTACCCTATTACCACACTCTACACAGCTAACACAAGACAACAACCCTCTGACCAACATTACTGTGTGACTGATCACACAGCCCACTCAATACTTTGTACCCTTTGCATTCTAGCTGGACAAATATTCAATATGATGCAGCACTTACCCTCGTTATCAAACCATTGTCCCATAGATTGTAAGCTTGCTAGCAGGACCCTCTTACCTCTCTGTCTCTATGTATAGTACCCAGTATTTTATTAATGTTTGTTCCCAATTGTAAAGCGCTGCGGAATCTGCTGGCGCTATATAAATAAATGATGATTTTATATAGCGCCAACAAATTTCGTGTCACTTTTCAACAGTCTTCAGTAGTACACTATTAAAGACAAACCTTTATTTTTAGGTTTATAGATAACACAATTTTCCTAATCTGCTCTGATTGAATCAAAATTGGGGATGAAAAGCCCCAAACAGTGTGTGAGCTCTGGCTTGGATTACTTTTGGGACGTGCTTTAAACTTTGTATTCTACATTAAAATGCCAGTCACGAATAGGATACATTTAAAATGTAACAGACGTCTCACATGTTGTGCTAACGTTCATATATCATAAGGTGCATGCTGCTCAGTATACACAGAATTGCTAATTATCTTTTCTTTTCTTTTCAGACGCTTCTTACATCCGTATTATTAAGAAAAATGCATCAAACTCTACAGGAGGCCCAATATCTTTCTTAAACAAGCTGGATTCATGTAGAGGCCTGTTACATACTCAATGGTCTGTCTGGAAGCTACAATATTAATAGCTCAATATTCAGGCTCTAATTTGTTTAAGCTGCATCTCTTTGCAATTCTGAGCTTCCATTTCACCATTGTTACACATCAGTATAAGCTCTGTGACTATTCAGACTAGGGGCTAGATTTACTAAACTGCGAGTTTGAAAAAGGGGAGATGTTGCCTATAGCCACCAATCAGATTCTAGTTAGTACATTGTACAAAATGACAGCAAGCATCTGATTGGTCGCTATAGGCAACATCTCCACTTTTTCAAACCCGCAGTTTAGTAAATATACCACCTAGGTTCTTAAACCTTCACTTTCATCCTCAAATAGATTGTCTCATTCTTATCATTTTCACTTCAGGTTTCCCATTTGTATACCACAATATTCATCTTGCTGACCAATATTATAACATTATTTAGCTCGCCTGCTGTGGACGATAATAACACTGGAAGTTATAATGAAAGCATATAATTCATGTGTTCTATTAGTATGTTAGACCACTGGGAAACGAGAGTGGTAAAGTCAACTTATCTCAAGAGGGCTCTGCTGATTTCTTTTATGACAATTTGGTAGAGTAAATCTTGTACACACGATGAATGTTGTTAATATTTCGTGTTGGGAGGGTGTATATTTAAGGATTCTCCATAGCTGATTTATCTCCAAGGTTTTTGAGGAGAGCTGGCTCTGTTCCATTCTTCTAGAATCACTAATTGACCTGATTTTTCAGTGGGCGCTAGTAAGTCACCAGATTTTTGGCAAATCTGGAAATATTCACTTCTCTGAAAACCAGATGAAATTTGAGAATTAAATAGCCCTTTGCAATGCGCTCTTATTGGATAAAGAGAAGACTGAGAAGGCCATGCCAAAGATATGAGGAGGGAAAGGGGCTTAAAGTGATAGCTAAGAAGGGAACACAGGTCATAATTAAATAAACAGTTGTTATTTTGCTCACCCTTTGATGAGTGGCGGTATGTTCAGACCTCCTTAGAGCCTAGAATATGTCAATGTTCCGTCCTGTGATGGTTTTATCCAAGTCTATTGTTCTTTTGCCTTCCAGGTTAGATTACTGACCACAGTGATATAATGAAATAGCCTAGGACTTTATTTAAAAGTCTGGGAAATATATTACAATGCAGACTATTCCAACATTGGAAATCTAGGGGTTAAACGATAGTCAGAGGTAAAATGGATATAACATAATATAATGTTTAATCTTGTCCAAACTACAATAAGGACATATTGATACAAAGACACAGGTCATTTAGTAGTAGTGCTGGATGTCAGTGTCAGATAATGATAAATAAAACATCACACAACCTGGATCTGCCTCCCAGTTCCACCTGGAGATCATCTAATCACTAGTCCCAGACTTCAGTCCTAGTGCTCAGACAGGCCATGTTATAAGGATATCCTGCATGAGCACAGGTGTGTCAGTCACATGATCCTCTAATGACCCATTTGTGATTATATAAAGGGATTCCTAGAGCCTTGGTTATTAGAGGAGATTGAGCATTGTATGAGCACTGAGAGAAGAGAGAGCACCAGGTAACAAGATGCTTCTGTCAGACAGTGAGAAGGCTGCTATGGACTCTCTGTTTGAGAAGATTGCTCTTAAAGCTGAGGATTTGGGGTGTGAGGCCCTGGACAGGTGAGACACATATTTTTTTATTTTTTTTTTCCCATAGACTGTATGGAACAATAGTATATCTGTAGTAACGTATACCATGAGCTGGATTTTAAGGTTACTTTGAATTTGTCTTTGGAATGATGTGTGTTTTATTCTGCTGTCTATGTTTTTGTTTTTTTTTCCAAGGACTTGCTAAATCCTTTCACACTCTACTTAAATGTATTGTACTGACCCAGTGATGATGGCCATTTAAATGTTAAATCTGTCCAATGCATAATATAAATTTAATATATATAACTGAATACCATAGTTTTTATTAACAATCATTTCTAGGTAAAATTTTAATCCATATTTAGATACCTTTGAAAACTCCTATCAGGGACACTACTGAAGTAAGTGTAACACATGGGGAGGGGGATGGCCTGCTCTATTTTAGGGCTGTGTCTAGCTCTAACATGCCAACATTTGACATCTCCCTCTTGGGAGATATTGCTGGTGGGTTTTTTTTTGTGTTTTTTTTTGGGGGGTGTGGCCAAGTGGGACATGTTGCTTGGCCCTGCCCCCTAATGTGTCAGTTTGGCCAATTATAGTGGGAAAGTGCCTGTCATGTGTGTACTGCGTCACTAAGCCCCACCCCCACCAGTCAACTAACCCTGCAGAACATGAAATGGGAGTCTGCTCTGCTCTCCTGGGAGTCCAGGAGGACTTCCAGAGATTTGGGAGTCTCCTGGACAGTCTAGGAGAGTAGGCAACTACGGTCTAGCTCCATGCATCACAACATGCAGAGCGAAACCGTATCCTGTTCTATAGACCCAGTGACCCCATTGTCAATGAAAATCTAATACCCCCCCCCCATCTTCCTTTTCCCTGAGATGCACCTTGTTTATACCTGCTGGTCGCCTGCAGCTTTTTTTACTGTCTGTCACTAAATTGCTGCTCCTTCCCCTCTCCCTGCTTCTGTGCACACCGCAGCCCCAAAATCAGACTGTGCACACAGTACGCACTTCTGGGGTTGTGTGCAGTTAAGCGAAGTGAAGCCCTCCAGTCACCACAGAGGGAAATGTGATAGTCGTCAGTACATTGACACTATAATACATGAAGTGTCTTAATAACAAATGACAGCCTTCAGTATCTTTCAGTGAGAAAGTCTTCAGTAGTTGACAAACCTGATTGTAATACTGTGAATGGGATCTCCACTGACTTCTCCCCATTAAAGAAAAGCCGCTACTGATTCTCTAGAGACGGGACGTGTCTTACATTTTTGACTCCATTACTGAAGTCATGAGTGTCCTAACTGCCAGTCTGTTAAATCTTGGTCTCCATGAAAATGGCCACCTCCATAGTAGTCAATGCATGAAAATAGGACACATTTTAAGTGTTATCCAGACACCAACATCTTTTCCTACTGGTTCATCATTGGGGAGAATGCCAGACTCTCCTGAGAGTCGGGAAGATCACCCATTATTTCGGGAGTCTCCCTAGGAGTATAATTTGTTTTCTCACCTGCCATCTCAAATCGGTATGTATGCAGTGTATACGTGACCGCAAAATAAGCAAACAGTTCCTGGTAGGTAACAGAAGAGGCTGCTGCTGCTGTAGAACAATAAACAAAATAAGATTATTCCAGAAAATCTGAAGTAATAATACTGTACCTTCAGTTTTGCAATTTGGCTGTAACCCCTACATCTATATATCTGGTTTATATGATGACCTACTGTGGATCCAATGTTAAGAGGCTGCTAAATATAAATCTGCATTGAGGATCACATACAAAGCTGCCCCTGTGGTTTGGGGATTGCAAAATGCTGCATCTTCTGATGGGAGAAGTTGGGAGGGGGCTCTTGTAAAATGTAACTAGGTGCAGAACTTGTGGCTGCCTTGTGCACATTTACAGGTGGACAGTAAAGGTTTGGCTACAGGATACTATTACAAAACTGAGGTTTTGCAAAATGTTTGTGGTAGGCAGTGATGTGCCCACTCGTGTGATTGTGTAAGTGAGGTCAGCTGCATATAATTGAGCTGTATAAGGAACCTGGACTACGGTAAGACAGAATTGACAATTGTACGTAACCTCACACTAATGCTCTGTGCTGCACCTTCCATCAAAAAGCTAGGACATGAAGGGCATCCATCTAATCTTGTGGGAGTATTCGCAGGTGTACTGAATGAATATATTACTGAAACGCTACTGATAATTACCCTATTGCTAAATATCTTGCTTTTCTGGAACACCCAAACCAGAAACGTTACTCCGTGTAGCTACCTCTTTAATGAAGCTATATCTCAATCTATTCTAGGCTCTTCCAGAACCATCCTGAGACCAAGTCTCATTTCGTTAACAAGGACCTGAGTCCTGGCTCCAAGGACCTACACACCCATGGAGGGAAGGTGGTTAATGCCCTTGTAGAAGCATTGAAGAATCTGGGAAGCCTTGCAGAGCATCTGTCCACTCTCAGAGACATGCACACAATCACTCTGAAACTGACTGTAGATATAATCAAGGTGAGGAAATGACCCATAAATAAATGTGACCTTTATTCCACCACTGATGGACAGTCACACTGCCCTGGTTTATCATGCTGAACCACTCCATATTAATCCTGCTATATAAATTGGTTATGAATGACCACATTATCTCTTAGAGATCCTGCACACTATATTTAATTGTATCAGTTGGTTGTATTAATGCTAAGATTGAAACTGGAGATCTCCTATTGTAGTATCTCTAATAGAATGTTCTAACTGTTGTTCAATATGGCAGCTATTCAAAATAAGACCTGTTGATGCCCATTAAATCTACTATACTAAACTGTAACACCCCCACTAACCAATCCCTCTGCCTCCCTCCCCAGCTGCTGTGTGACTGCCTCCTGGAGGTCATCATCAAACACTTCCCTGATGCAGACCGGGCTGCCTGTGACAAGTTCCTCACTGCAGTTGCTGAGAACCTGATCTCCAGTTAAATGGGGAAGAGATGGATCTGTCTCCTGTAAACCAGTCTAATGTGTCCATGAATATGATCTACACTATGGTTCCTGGATCAGGGGCACACGCAGGATTTTTAGAGGGGGTTCCCCCCCCACCCAAAAAAAAAGAGAGAAAAAAGCAGCAGCACTGTACTATACAGCGGCCGTGGCGCTGTCAGAGTCCGCAGCGGTGCTGTATACAATACAGCACCGCTGCAGACGCTTCTTTGATAGCACCGTGGCTGCTGTATAGTACAGTGCCGCTATGTGGGGCACTTCATGAGGGGAGGGGTTTCTGGGTCTCTGTGCCCCTGAGGATGGAGGAAAATACAATTTGACAACACTGAACACTACTGGATCATACAGTTGTATTGAACAGTGTACAACTACTCTGCCAATTCTTCAATAAAAAATATTTAACTATTCCTGCTGGGCTGTCAGTAGCTGAGGGAATGAAACATGTGACCAGAAGCTGTAACATTGTTGTCAATGGGATTCCATATATCTAAGTCTTTAACAGCTTCTTCTCCAGAACCTCCCAGACACAATGGTGCTCATGTAAAGGTGAATGTACATTGTTTTACAATATATTCTGTACTGTGCATGCACACAAGAAATGGCATGTCAGTATGCAGACTTTGTTTCGTGGCAGGACAGGGGTGGGAAGGCAAGAACAGAGAGGCTGTGTTTAGGCCCGGCGCTCCCATTAGGCAAGGTTAGGCACTTGCCTAGGGCGCCTGGATCTGGAGGGTGCCACAGATTAAAAATGTCTTTAAAACTGTGCGGCGACCGCTGACCATACCTTTCATGGCCACCGCACAGCTTCTGATACATCCACAGGGAGGGGGGGAGGGACAATGGATCATCACCACCGCCGCCTCTCTGCTCCGTCTACTCCCCTCCACTCACTGTCGGGCCGTGACATCATCATCACGGCCTGACAGTGTCAGTGAGTGGAGGGGAGCAGAGAGGAGGCAAGTTAAGGTAAGAAAAGATGGGAGGGGGGGCCAATTTTGAAAATGGGGTGGGGGGGCACCGATTTTGAAAAAGTGCCTAGGGTGCCAAGGACCCTAGCACTGGCACTGGCTGTGTTGCCCTAAAAGCAACGCAATCAGGGGTGAAATCTGTAACAGATATGTAAGGAGGTGATAATTAAAAGGACCGTGCTGATCATTACTTTTTTGTGTGCTAAAAATAGAGTGATTCAAGCTCAGCAACTTTAGGGGGATGAAAAGCTACAACCAGGCTTTGAGCACTGGGGCTTCGATTAATTTTGGGACACCCAATGCTACACTAAAATTCCAGCCAATAATGATTTAAAGTGTATCTTCATGCAGCAGACTCTAACTTAGTATACTATCTCATGTATATTAAGGTGCATGCAATGTCTTTTCAGACTCTTTTTGGTTTTTTTTTAGGCTTGATTTTGTTTTTTGATATGCATAAAATTTAAGATGCTCAATGTCTTTATTTTAATTAGAAGTTGGACTTGTGAACATTGTTTCGGAGGCCTGTTACATGGGCACCAGACAATGTCCACTTTATAAAAGTAATGCACAGGCTTTATCCACTGAAGTTATCAGTGCATGTGTCATTGCATTCCCAAATCCATTATACTGCACATGGCTGGATGGGGAGTAACCATGATGTAGAACAGAATATTTTGCAGGGCATCTCCTGCCAATATACAGTACTCGGTGGTCTGTGTGGAATCTACAACATATTGGGCCACAGCAAAATTAACATGGCTCTAAAATATTGTAATATAGCAGTAGAGAAACTCTCAGATGGAATTCTTTCCAGTTATACCCTTCTCTCCAACAGTGTAGTCTTGGTACAAAAGCTTGCCCTCCATCTCACTGGTTATTCTGTCATGCAATGGTAGGCTTTCCTCCATAGTCTTGGAGCCTCCATGGGGCAAGTGGTGGTCATGTAACAAGATTCCAAAGAGTAATATGGATGGCTTGTGGGGATGATCTGTCCCACAGTTACATCAAGAAATTTGTGGAGGGGGATACGTCTCTAAGATAAGCTAAAGTAAGAGTTTTTTTGTTATGGAAGAGTAAAAGTCCAACGAGTTGCGAGGTCGGCACTCTGCTGTGGGGTGTGAAGTGTGTCCAGTTAGTGGGTCATAAATCCAGTTGTTTGAGTCCTTTCTTCAATGACTGGAATGTTCTTATTGGAATGAATTCCCATATTTTTCTCTCCCTGTCATTTTTAAAAAGACCTTTCAGTATTAGGACTTTTAAATCTGTCATACTGTGTCCTGGTCCAGAATCGTCTTGTGTGTAGGTGTAGACTCATCCTGGATTGCGGTTTCTGCTTGGTCTCCAATGTAGATTCCCTCAGGGCACCATGTACAGTGTATCATATACACCACGTTGAAGGATGTACATGAGAATGTGTCAGTGGTTTTATAGTCCCGCTGTGTGTTTGGTATGTGGACTGTGTTTGTTGGTAGGACATGGGTGCAGGTTTTGCATTATTTGTTTTTGCAAGGAAAGGTGCCAGTCTCTGATGGTGATGGGAGGTCACTTTTAACAAAAAGTTGGGAGGCTGTTTATATGAAAGGAAAGGTAAATCTGGGAATATTTCCTTCAGTCTATTGTCTTTCTGAAATATGGGTTGAAGGTCAACCTTCATCTTCTAATGGGGCAGGGACTGATGTGAATGAATTCTCCGTACAGCGCTGCAGAATTAGTGGCGCTATATAAATAGATGATAGAAACTTTCAAAGGTTTTAACAAGGTACAGGAAGGAAACATTCCTCAAAGGAAAAGTACCATCAGCAGTGGTAGAGGCTAATACAGTAGAGCCATTTAGACAGACATAAGAATACCCTTACAAAAAACTAAAGCTCATATCTGGTTTGAGGTTACAATGGATTAAAATATGGGCAGACTAGATGGGCCAAGTAGTTCTTATCTGCCATCAATTCTATGTAGGAAAGCAGCCTCCTGCCTTGAATGACAGATTCTATTACCAAGACACATTCATTCATCCATAGTAGGTGTATATTGGTGTGGAGGGTACTATTACTTTAATGATCACATGATTGACTACCCTACTTTACAAACATCAATATGTTTGAATTGTGATTTGAAACCCTCATACTTTAAACTGGAAAAATGGGCTTTCCATCAGCCACAAGTTAACTTTCTGGGCTACATCATCTCTCTTTAGAAACCCAAGAGCCCTAAAAATGATAAGGAGGTTCAGCGTTTTCAGGCAAATATATTAACAATCTTTAAGAGCATAATAGTAAAGTAGGAGATCAGATTATACCTTCCCCTCTCCGGCAGCTGCAACCAGATTGATAACAGACTGGACTATCTCCCACCCCTTTCATACTGCAGCCTCAACATGTGTTTTTGCCACCTGGGTCGAGACTGCAGTATGAATGACTCCAGGTCTAGTTCCCAGGTCGGCTGACCCGGGACTCTTGGTGGGGTAATTACTGGTTTTTGACCTGGGTCGTCTGCACTATGAATGGTGAGACCTGGGTTTCTCGCCAGACAAAGTTAAAGTTTTGAAAAAAAACCATCACAAGAGGAGCCAATCAGAGCTGTGTAAGTAACAAGTAGGGGAGTTATTATATTCAACAGGATATCCCATTACTCTGACATGCTGCCACTTAGATGCCCATTGTTGGATTGTCCGTCCCTCAATGGCCAATATCCATTATAATTGTGAACATTTCATTAACATGTGGACTTCCATACACAACAGGGGCTAACGACTAACATTAGTTACTTAAAAGTAAATATTTGCCATCTTTATTTTGCACTACTGGCCAATCACCCATTCAGGGGTAAACCAAACATAGAATATATACTGTATATTAACTGTGACTTTACCCATAATTAATATACAGCACATATGTCGCAATGCCTTCAAAATAGTGTAATATTGTTGATAATTGAGCAAGGATCATTTTGATAATGTTACAGTTCCCTTCTCACCATTCTCTGTATTTAATATCACGCAGTTACTAAGTAATGGATAAATAAGACATGATGAAATGTATTTAATGTAACCATTGTATATACAGATGTGTCAGAAGGTACACAATTATTTTATGTTTATTATATGAAAAAACAAACAAACTGAACAGTGGATCATTTTTTTGTCTTATGTGTTGTCCTATAATTGCAAAGCCCTTGGAGGTTTTCACACAATCATAGTCTGGCTGTGCTGGCTTTAATGGTTCTTGAGTACATGTAAACCCACTTTTGTAGTGTGCATGGGTATGAATCAATGGTGCCAGCAATTCTCAAAGCAAGGATCCCTTTTTTTTGCAAAACTGCATGGTTTAACAACTCTACTAGAGGGAGGTGGAGGTTCCCAGAAAGAGTCCAGCTCTAGTATCTAGAGACCCAATAACTGTGGTATAAACCACCCCCTACTAGCCACACAGATTACATGTCCATCACTATATTCATGGAGCCTTTAAAATAATGAAGAGCACAGAGTTATAATTGCAACCACTTGGTGACTACAGAAAGACTCAATAACTGATTAGTCAGTGAACTATATCCCTATTAAATGCATTACATAGTGACAACAGTGCAATGGAAGATCAGAATTGTAAAGAGATGCAGTTAACATACTAGAGTCTGAATATTATGTATGGGTGGACAGTGCTTTAACCAAGATTATAGCCGATGACATGGAGTACAGGCTTTTGTACCAAGAAATAGATTCTGGACAGCTATATTCCACGTCACATCTGACAGCGTTTCTAATGTCAGCAAGCCAGGAATAACGCTCCAAGGCTTCCACATAGCAAAGATTACAAACTATTAGAACCATTTTATATTGCTGTTACCCAATGAGTTGATATATAAACTGCGTACCATATACAGTCATGGCCAAAAGTTTTGAGAATTACACATTTTTTCACTCTGGAGCTGAACTGTGGTACTCTGTCTTACTGAATCCCATTTCACCCAGAACCAGCCAGAGGTAATGAAAGATTATCATCACAAGAAGCTAGTTTGTTTTCAGATCAGTTTCCTTCTTAGGCTGACTATATAAACCATCCCTCACCAATCTAGCTGCCCTCTCTCCCAATTGTAAATTTCAGAACTTACACCAGTAGCTCCACAATGCATTGTTCAGAAGCTGATTGTTTTGTGGGATGTGAATGTTTGTCATGTGTATATTGCATTTGTAATGTTTGTTTCTCTATATGCTTTATGTATAGCCATGGTCAAAAGTTTTGAGAATGACTCATATTATTTTTCACAAAGTCTGCTGCCTCAGTTTTTATGATGGAAGTTTGCATATAATCCAGAATGTCATGGAGTGATCAGATGAAATGCAATTAATTTCAAAGTTTCTCTTTGCCATGAAAAAAAAAACAAAAACTTTATACCAAAAACATTTTCACTGCATTTCAGTCCTGCCACAAAAGGACCAGCTGACATCAGGTCAGTGATTCTCTCGTTAACACAGGTGAGTGTTGACGAGAACAAGGATGGAGATTACTCTGTCATGCTTATTGAGGTAGAAGAACAGACTGGAAGCTTTTAAAAGGATGGCGGTGCTTGAAATCATTGTACTTCCTATGTTAACTATGGTTACCTGCAAGAAAACATGTGCAGTCATCATTGCTTTGCACAAGGGCTTCATAGTCAAGAATATTGCCACTAGTAAGGTTGCACCTAAATCAACCATTTATCGGAACAAGAACTTCAAGGAGAGAGGTTCAATAGTTGTGAAGGCAGCTTCAGGACGCCCAAGAACGTCCAGCAAGCACCAGGACCATCTCCTAAAGTTGATTCAGCTGCAGGATGGGGGCACCACCAGTGCAGAGCTTGCTCAGGAATGGCAGCAGGCAGGTGTGAGTGCATCTGCACGTACAGTGAGGCGAAGACTTTGACGACGGCTTGGTGTCAAGAAGGCCAGCAAAGAAGCCACTTCTCTCCAGGAAAAACATCAGGGATAGACTGATATTCTGCAAAAGGCACAGGGATTGGACTGCTGAGGACTGGGGTAAAGTCATTTTATCTGATGAATCCCCTTTCAGATTGTTTGGGACATCTGAAAAAACCCTTGTCCGGAGAAGGAAAGGCGAGTGCTACCATCAGTCCTGTGTCATGCCAACAGTAAAGCATCCAGAGACCATTCATGTGTGGGGTTGCTTCTCAGCCAAGTGAGTGGGGGGCTCACTCAGTTTTGCCTAAGAACACAGCCATGCATAAAGAATGGGACCAGAACATCCTCCAAGAGCAACTTCTCCCAACCATCCAAGAACAGTTTGGTCACATACAATGCCTTTTTCAGCATGATTGAGCACCTTGTCATAGGCAAAAGTGATAAGTGGCTGGGGATCAAACCATCAAAATTGTGGGTCCATGTTCAGGAAACTCACCAGACTTTAATCCCATTGATAACTTGGTCAATCCTCAAGAGGCGGGTGGACAAACAAAAACCCACAAATTCTGGCAAACTCCAAGCATTGATTAGTCAAGAACGGGCGGCCATCAGTCAGTATGTGGCCCAGAAGTTGATTGACAGCATGGCAGGGCGACTTGCTGAGGTCTTCAAAAAGAAAGGTCAACACTGCAAATATTAACTCTTTGCATAAACTTAATGTGATTGTCAATAAAAGCCTTTGACACTTAAGAAATGCTTATAATTTTACTTCAGTATACCATAGCAACATCTGACAGAAAGGTCTAAAAATACCGAAGCAGCAAACTTTGTGAAAACCAATACTTGTGTTATTCTCAAAACTTTTGGCCATGACTGTACTAGCATGAGGTGCACTGACGTGTGTTATTCCAGTTCTACATCACTGTTACTCAGACCATGTGCAGTATAAAGGATTTGGGAGTGCAGCTAGGCATGCATTATTTACTTCAGTAGGTATAGCCTGTGCCCTTAATTACCAAGTGGACATTGTCCAGCTCCTGTGTAACAGGCCTCTAGGTGAATCAAGTTCATAGTTGAGTGCATTTGACTTAATAATGCAGACATTAAAAGGAGTCTGGATGGGGGGGAAAAAAAAAAAAAAAAAAGTTACATGTATACATCTTAAGATAATGAAAATTAGTATACCATGTATAATGTGTCTGCTGCATGAAGATACATTTTAAATGTAGATGCTTAACTGGATTTTTAATGTAGAGCACAAAATGTGAGAGTCATGACCCGAAAGTTACTCAAGCCCAAGTGCAGCTTTTGCAGAGGTTCCTCAAGCTGTTCCATCCCCCTAAAACTGCAGAGATTGAACCCCTTTTGGTGGGGCATGCCTTTATTTTATCACACAAAAGGAAAAAAGGACCATGATAGCGATCAAGGATCTGGAGTCAGGAGTCAAACGCCTGCAACAAATACCCTTTTCAGTAGACATATCTGTGGGCGTTGTCACCGCAGATTGAGTTGGTTACATAAACATGCCTTTGCTGTTATTGCCTGCACTGCCTTTAAACAGAAAGAGTAGCAGAGTCAACCTATGGACACAAACACATGCATCTTGTTCACATGTCCAGTATGGAAAATATAACAATAAAAATTAAAAAACTAAATAAAAAAAAAAAACGCTTGTTCCATCTCTACATAAACTCCACTGAGCCTCAGGGTTTTCTGGGTACAAAGCTCAATATCCCCTGTTAGAGTCTTGGAGATATGGAAACCCATTCCTAACCAGCGGTCATGTTACAGCTTCTCCTCACGCATTTCATTGCCTCAACTACAGTACAAATGGAGACAGCACAAGCGAGATTTAATAAATATTGTTTATGGACTTGTCACAATATGCACACACTATTCAGTACAACTGAGTGATCCAGTACAACTGAATGACCCTGTAAGGTTCAGCATCCAGCTTGGCCTTTGTGCATCTTCCTCCTCCATCCTGATACAGGAGTCATAGTGTAGATCATGTTCATGGAGACATTAGACTGGTTTACAGCAGACAGATCCATCTCTTCCCCATTTAACTGGAGATCAGGTTCTCAGCAACTGCAGTGAGGAACTTGTCACAGGCAGCCCGGTCTGCATCAGGGAAGTGTTTGATGATGACCTCCAGGAGGCAGTCACACAGCAGCTGGGGAGGGAGGCAGAGGGATTGGTTAGTGGGGTTACAGTTAAGCATATTAGATTTAATGAGCATAAACAGGTCCTATTTTGAATAGCTTCCATATTGAACAACAGTTAGCACATTCTATAAGGGATACTACAATAGGCGATCTCCAGTTTCAATCTTTACATTTAATTGCATATCAATAGGTTGGTTGTATAAATGCTGTGTTCAGGATCTCTAAGAGATAATGTGGTCATTCATAACCAAATTATAGCAGGATTAATATGGAGTGGTTCAGCATGATAAACTAGGGCAGTGTGAATGTCCATCAGTGGTGGACTAAAGGTCACATGTTACTATGGGTCATCTCACCTTGATTATATCTACAGTCAGTTTCAGAGTGATTGTGTGCATGTCCCGGAGAGTGGACAGATGCTCTGCAAGGCTTCCCAGGTTCTTCAATGCTTCTACAAGGGCATTAACCACCTTCTCTCCATGGGTGTGTAGGTCCTTGGAGCCAGGACTCAGGTCCTTGTTAACGAAGTGAGACTTGGTCTCAGGATGATTCTGGAAGAGCCTAGAAGAGGTTGAGGAACAGTTTTATTAAAGAGGGAGATACATGGAGCAACACCCAGAGGGGACATATGCAATAGAAAGTCAAGATATTTAGTAATAGGGTATTTGTCACAGTCTCAGTAATAACTGCTTACCAGCACAATATTAGATTTATTAGAGCTGCTCATTGACCCCCGTGTTTTGGTTTTGGATTTGGATTACGCCGTGTTTTGGTTTTGCCAAACCGCCCTTGCGTGTCTGGGTTTTGTTTTCCAATTTTGTTTAAAAATCAATGTTTTTGGGCATAAAATAACCGAATTTAGTGCTCCATCTGTTTCTTGGATAAGTAATGTAATTGTAAAGCTAATAAATTATGAAAAAAAAAACTGTTTAAATCCTGGTAGGCCATCATTAATTGTACACACAAACCAGATTGTCTTCCTCTCCATCTATGCATATTGGCAAAGCAGCCATTGTCTTTGGGTGTATATTACACCCTACACTTATAGTTAAATATGTAAAGAAATGGACAAAGGCAGTTTGGTTTCTGTCTCTCTAGGCCCCCCCCCCTCCACCTGTTGAAAATAGTAACAAATTCAGCCATTATAGACTCTAGAATATAAATAGAAATTGAGAAAGGAAATTTGGTATCTGTCTGCATCATCCTCATCATTAGCGCCCTCGTCGCCTACACAAATCTCCCCCTCATCCTCTTCTAATTCCAAAGTGGCATCCTCAATTTGTGCATCACCGGCTACACTCAGTTTGTTCAGGCACACATCAGCAGAACTGCTTAAAGGGCCCTTCTTTATGGGTACACCAACAGAATGCTCACGATTAGACATACCACTGGTGGATGGACTCTCCACAGGGATTGTCATCATTTCTGATTCAGAGCACACATTATCCTCTAATGCCTTACTGTTTTCTTGCAGCTCGGCCTTGATGCGTAACAGTAGTTGTGCACCACTTTTAGACACCAAATTACTTGGTCTTGCTTGGTCACGAGTGACCGTACAAGAAGGCGCAATAACATTTTTTGATCTGCCACTAATAGAGAAAGGTGAAGGCTCCATTCTTTCTTTGCCACTGCGTGTGTAGAATGGCATGTTGGCAATTTCAGTCATTAATCGGCACTTAACTTTTCCTCAGTTAGACTTTTTCGCTTCTGCACGGTAACATTTTTTTGGGTGTATGTTTTTTTTCCCTGATTTAAAAAGACTATATACTTTTACATAGGCTTTACCAGATGACGTACTGGGAACACAACCATCAGGACTGGTGCCAGCACCTGCTTGCTAATTCTGCTCATATGTGGATTGCTTTGAATCCATTTTCATGAGCCCAAAGCACTTGTAGTGCAAAATATTGTATAAATACTGCTGATAAATATGACTTGGCAGCCAGAAAAATTAAATTTTAAATACCTCATTCTGCAAAGTTCCATCTTATTTTTATATGTGGCACAAGGCACCCACAGATCCTGCACCTAGCTGCATTTCCCACCAGATGACACAGCATTTTGCAGCTTTGTATGCAACTCTCAATGTGTATTTATATTAAGCAGTCTCTTAAGTGTGTGTGTGTGTGTGTTAGCCAATTAGCAAAACTAAAGAGAATGTACATCAGTCACTGAAATGCTACAGGCTTTTAAAGTAGGCATACCCCTTGTTTATTACTACTTGGCAGGGCCGGACTGGGACTAAAAATCAGCCCTGGCATTTAAAGTACACAGGCCCATCTCAGTCCCAGCATAAAATGAAGTGTGCGCCGCCGCTGCGCGGCGGCGCCGAAAAGGGCGTGCCCACATTGTGTTTTGGGTGTGGCCAACATGTGGCATTGATACATATATTATAATAAAACATTACATTTATCACGCCCTCCCAGTCACATCACGCCATCCCCAGCCCACTGGGGATGCTTCTGGTGCTGCTGACATCCATCAGGGTGGGAACTTCCTGTAGAGTGAGCAGGGAAGCTCTTTGTCTCACAAGATTACCAAATCTTGTGATACTTGGAGCTCCTAGGCTTCCTCTGCAGGCTGTGTCCTGTCCGGGAACTGAGAGCAGCCATCAGTTCCCTTCCCCTAACATGCTGCATTAAGGCTCAGGGGGCCCAGGGTATTTAAGACAGCTGGGCCCCTATTATGTAACATGGTTATCAATTTAGACAAATACACAGGCAATACTGTGTGCACTACTGTTAGAAGCACACAGCTCTGCCTTCACAAGCAGTACGTTGTGAAGCGGGACATACCTCCCAACTGTCCTTGCAGTTAAACCAAATCCTGACTAAGTGACAGTCACCCAAATTCAGGACTGCCCCACCAGATTCAGGACCGTTGGCAGACTGTCCTGCTCTCTCCTACCTGTCTTTGTCACTTTCACCACTTGTAGCAGCTAGTTTCTTTAGCTCAGTTCTTTCTTGTCTTTATCCTGGAATATTAGATCCCCAATTCTGAAAAAATTGGGGTACATGAGATTTAGAAAACTCCAACTCACGTTTTATAATTAGGCCTCCCTCCAGTCCCCACAATAATAATTTTCACATTTAATAAGTATACCTATTTCCCTTCAAACAGCCCCAACATTAAACTAACAATATACCCATTTACTCAAAACATATTTCCCTCCCTGCAGACAGTCTAAGTAATAAATTAAATAGCATTAAAGTTTAATAAATATAGCTATTTTCCACAACCATCGCCAGCAATAAATAATTCATATTCACATTTAATAAATAGCCCTCCACCCCAAAATCAGCACCATATTCAATTGATAGCCCTAAACCACCCAAGCATGAAATTAAAGATTCCTTCACCTCAACTTAAATAGTTAGCCCCCACCTACACTCCACCATTAAATAGCCTACCTCCCACACTATATTAAGATCCTCCTTTCCCTCACATATTATATTAAAATACTGCGCGCACAAACACACTATTATATACATGGCGCCACACACACACTAATATATACATGGCGCCACACACACACACACTAATATATACATGGCGCCACACACACACACACTAATATATACATGGCGCCACACACACACTAATATATATATATATATATATATATATATAGGTCCAGACTTCACACAATGTACTGATACACACACAATTGCCAGCCAGACACACACCCCCCCCAGGGAGAGACACAGCCAGCCCCCCCACCAGTGAGAGATGCAGCAACAACCAGCCCCCCCAGTCAGAGACATAGTGACAGCGACAGCCAGCCCCCCCCAAGTCAGAGATATAGTGACAGCCAGCCCCCCCCAAGACAGAGACAGCGCCAGCAACAGCCAGCCCCCCCTAAGTCAGAGACATAGTGACAGCCAGCCCCCCAAGTCAGAGACATAGTGACAGCAACAGCCAGCCCCCCAAGTCAGAGACATAGTGACAGCCAGCCCCCCCCAAGTCAGAGACATAGTGACATTGACAGCCAGCCACCCCCCAAGTCAGAGACATAGTGACAGCCAGCCCCCCAAGTCAGAGACATAGTGACAGCCAGCCCCCCAAGTCAGAGACATAGTGACAGCCAGCCCCCCAAGTCAGAGACATAGTGACAGCCAGCCCCCCCCAAGTCAGAGACATAGTGACATTGACAGCCAGCCCCCCCCAAGTCAGAGACATAGTGACAGCGACAGCCAGCCACCCCCCAAGTCAGAGACATAGTGACAGCCAGCCCCCCAAGTCAGAGACATAGTGACAGCCAGCCCCCCAAGTCAGAGACATAGTGACAGCCAGCCCCCCCCAAGTCAGAGACATAGTGACATTGACAGCCAGCCCCCCCCAAGTCAGAGACATAGTGACAGCGACAGCCAGCCACCCCCCAAGTCAGAGACATAGTGACAGCCAGCCCCCCCCCAAGACAGAGACAGCGCCAGCAACAGCCAGCCCCCCCCCCCCCAAGTCAGAGACATAGTGACAGCCAGCCCCCCCAAGTCAGAGACATAGTGACAGCGACAGCCAGCCCCCCAAGTCAGAGACATAGTGACAGCCAGCCCCCCCAAGTCAGAGACATAGTGACATTGACAGCCAGCCACCCCCCAAGTCAGAGACATAGTGACAGCCAGCCCCCCCCAAGACAGAGACAGCGCCAGCAACAGCCAGCCCCCCCTAAGTCAGAGACATAGTGACAGCCAGCCCCCCAAGTCAGAGACATAGTGACATTGACAGCCAGCCACCCCCCAAGTCAGAGACATAGTGACAGCCAGCCCCCCAAGTCAGAGACATAGTGACAGCCAGCCCCCCAAGTCAGAGACATAGTGACAGCCAGCCCCCCCCCCCCCCAAGTCAGAGACAGTGGCAGTGACAGCCAGCCCCCCCCCCCCCAAGTCAGTGACAGTGACAGCCAGCCCCCCCCCCCCCCAAGTCAGTGACAGTGACAGCCAGCCCCCCCAAGTCAGAGACATAGTGACAGCCAGCCCCCCCCCCCCCAAGTCAGAGACATAGTGACAGTGACAGCCAGCCCCCTCCCCCAAGTCAGAGACAGTGACAGCAACAGCCAGCCCCCCCTATGTTAGAGACAGTGACAGCGATAGCCAGCCCCCCCCCCCAAGTCAGAGACATAGTGACAGCCAGCCCCCCCCAAGTCAGAGACATAGTGCCAGCCCCCCCTCCCCCAAGTCAGAGACAGTGACAGCAACAGCCAGCCCCCCCCTAAGTTAGAGACATAGTGACAGTGACAGCCAGCCCCCCAAGTCAAAAACATAGTGACAGCCAGCCCCCCCCCCCCCCCCAAGTCAGAGACATAGTGACAGCCAGCCCCCCCCCCCCCCCAAGTCAGAGACATAGTGACAGTGACAGCCAGCCCCCCCCCCAAGTCAGAGACATAGTGACAGCCAGCCCCCCCCCCCCAATTCAGAGACATAGTGACAGTGCCAGCCAGCCCCCCCCCAATTCAGAGACATAGTGACAGTGCCAGCCAGCCCCCCCCCAATTCAGAGACATAGTGACAGTGCCAGCCAGCTCCCCCCCAAGTCAGAGACATAGTGTCAGTGACAGCCAGCCCCCTCCCCCAGTCAGAGACACACTTACCTTATCACCTCGCTGCTCGGCGGACAGTGTCAATGCGATGTGCGGCGTGCCAGTAATCACATGGGATGCGCATCATGTGACAGGTGCTGTTACATGATGCGCCTCCCATGTGATTACTGGCGCGCCGCACATCGCATTGACACTGTCCGCCGAGCAGCGCGCAGTGAGCTGCGCTGCTCGGACGGACATCCTGCCCCGTTGGACCGGCCCAACTAGCCATCGGCCCTTCTGGCATTTGCCAGAAGTGCCCGATGGCCAGTCCGGCCCTGCTACCTGGTTATTTTAGAGTCTCAAATGAACCTCATACAGATGTGGGGGTGTCAAGAGGAGAGAGAAATAGCCTCCCACAAATCCCCATAAAGGGCTATAAGTTAAAAAACCTTGCCAACAGGTATTGTTAAGAGCTATGGTACATGTACTCAGACTTCGGTTAAGTGGTTAAGTTTACATTTAAGCAGCTTCCTTTAAGCACTGCAGATTGAATACCTAATGGCACCAATCATCACTGGGTCAGAATACTATATTTAAGTTGAGGTGGGAGTGTACAGCAAGGATTTAGCAGGTCCTTATAAACTGTCATATGTACAGCAGACGATAGATAGGATTCCAGAAACAGAGAAACTCAACTTGTGGTATAAGTTGTTACAGATATACAATAGTTCATACTGTCTAGGTAACAAGCTCCCAACTATGTGTCTCACCTGTCCAGGGCCTCACACCCCAAATCCTCAGCTTTAAGAGCAATCTTCTCAAACAGAGAGTCCATAGCAGCCTTCTCACTGTCTGACAGAAGCATCTTGTTATCTGGTGCTCTCAGTGCCCACACAATTCCCAATCTTCTCTAATAACCAAGGCTCTAGGAATCCCTTTATATAATCACAAATGGGTCATTAGAGGATCATGTGACTGACACACCTGTGCTCATGCAGGATATCCATATAACCTGGCCTGTCTGGGAACTAGGACTGAAGTCTGAGACTAGTGATTCAGTGTTTCCCAATCTCAGTCCTCAGGGACCCCTAACAGTGCATGTTTTCCATATGTCATTGGTGGAGCTCAGGTCTATTCATTACTGACTGATACATTTTGAAAGATCCATAGGTGGCTGTAGATCTCCAATAACAGAATGATCTAATAGTCTGTATTTTAATATATCAGCCAATTCTGTAGATAGTCAGTCTCAGGCTATATCATTATCTCACTGTAGCCAGGTTCATTAGAGAAGACGTGTTCTGAAAATGGGGCAGATAATTACATTTTTGTAAAGCTGTGGTCACAATGTAATGTATAATGTAAACAAATTATACAACAGATTTTTTTTTACCCGTTTTATGGAATTATATAAGCTGCATACTTTACATTACAGTATCTGCACTACTTGTCACAAAATGTTATGAAGCTATTAACACTTCACTAGATGTCACAGGTTTGGAGAACATCAAAATGTCTCTGTTTTTTCTATAGTCATTTAGGATTAAACATAGAAAAGTCTGTGAAGTTCAACCTATTTTAAGTTCTTGCTGTGTTGATCCAGAGGAAGAAAATCAAAACCCCTGAGAGGCAGCTGCTATTCCAATAAATTGTGATGTAATTCACGGATAAATCATTCTTTTAATACTGTGTAATAATTATAGGTGCAGATAACTTTTCTTGTAAAAAACATATTCAATCCACTAATACATTTAGAATAGGTTTTATTTCTGAATTTCACAGCAAAATAGTAAATATTTTAAAGATAATTTACAACAAGATAGGAAAAGAATCTTCTATAAAACGAGGAGTATTTGGGCAAATCCTTAGGGCTAGACTTACTAAGCTGCGGGTTTGAAAAAGTGGGGATGTTGCCTATAGCAACCAATCAGATTCTAGCTGTCATTTATTTAGTGCATTCTACAAAATGACAGCTAGAATCTGATTGGTTGCTATAGGCAACATCTCCACTTTCTCAAACCCGTAGTTTAGTAAATATACCCCTTAGTCTTGTATTGTCAAAGATGCAGATGTGGAGTTGCCTGACTTGTTGAAGCATAAATAGCACCTAGAGGTATCTTGAAAAATAAGGATAGGGTCTTGGTGAACCTTGTTCCCAGTTCTCTAACCTGGAAGGCAAAACAGCAATTCCTCATCTGACACCGCATAAGCAACACTCTCTACTTGGTAGACTGCTCTAGCAATAGACCTGGATAAAACCATCACATGACGGAACACTGACATCCTCGATGTTACAAGGAGGTCTGAGCATTCATCCACTCATCATAGTGTGAGCAAAATAGCAACTAGTTCTATAATTGTGGCCTGTGCTCCACTCTCACTATCACCATATGCCCCACTTCTTCCTCCTGCCTTTAACACTTTTTCTCAATCGTCTATTCATCCAATAAGAGACCATTACAAAGGGCTTATTGATTCTAACATTTGTCTTCAGGGAATTAAGTAGCGAATATTTCCAGATTCTCCAAAAATCAGGTGGCTAAGATGCGGACCAAGAATAGAGCCAATCACAGTGTATGGAACATATAGAAACCAATCAGCAAGCCTACAGCACATTGGACAGTTTTTCATCCAGGATGGTACTTGCGGAATACGTCTGTGATTGTGGCTATTAGTGGCTTCCTGCCTATCATCATCATATTTATATAGCGCCACTAAGCCTATGTTCTAGTGTGTGATCCAAATGTGTTTTCAGTGATGCTGGAAGAATTGAACGGAGCCAGTTATCCCCCAAAAACATTGAAATAAATTAACAATGGAAAATCCCTAAATATACAACTCCCAACCAAGACTGACAACATTTGTAATAGATTTACTGTACCAAATTGTTGTAAAAGATTTCAGCAGAACCCTCTCGAGATACGTTGACTTTAACACTCTCGTTCTCACGTCAAGTCTTTCTTTGATCCTTAAGTGCTTATAGTATGTATGGTATGTATTAGGTGCTGTCGTTATAATTGCAGGTAATGTTATGGGCCTCAGGAGGAGAGCTAAATAATGTTATAAAATTGGGCAGCAATATGAATATTATGATGTACAAATGGGAGACCTGAAGAGAGAGTGATAAGAATGAGTAATTCTATATGTTGTTATATAGCTTTTTCCTTTAGGGTTTATGTGAACCCAATTTATACATTTAAACATATTATCTAACAACAGCCTTGACCCTATCTAAAACAACATTTAATCTTAGCTCTATAGGCAAATACAACAGGTGAATTAATCTACATTGGAGTATAAATGATTAAATAATAACCACGTACTTAAAAGTTTATCAGCATTGATTACCTTCTATAAGCTGGGGAAAAATCAGTAGTATAGTAGCACACAACAGCATGAAGATCAGGAGCGGATCTAGACGCTTTTTTTTAGCCAGGGTGATTTAGCAGAGACCCACCCCCTCCTTTACTCTGATTGATGGAAATGCTGTACCTGGGCACTGAGAAGCAGCACTATTTGTGCGGTAGGGCAGGATCCGCTGCCTGCCTCTCAGCCACAAGGCACATCTATCTCCCCCTTCTGGATCCACCACTGATGAACATCCAGCTTATACTGTGTACTTCTTCAGATAAACATGAAACCGAAGTAAACAGAGCTCTTCCTTAGTCATGAGAGCACATCCATGAAACAGACAAAGGGATCCAGAAGTATCAAAAGTAGAAAGGGATGTTGGGGGTGCTAAGTTGGGGAAAAAGTAGTATAGGGTATAAACCTGAAAGAGAATGAGGTTGTCCATAATATTTGACTCCATCCCTCTCCCCGATGGCTCTTGGTAAATCTTTAATTTGGGCCTCTGCAAAATGGGCTGGAGAGCAGAACATGCTATGCAGAAGATTTTTGTAGGGGTAGGAAGCAACATTTGTTGGAGGTGAAGAATAGGTGCAAAGAGTCTTTAATGGGAAAGGATATCTCCTGAATTGTGGAGAACCCTCAGAACAGGATAAGAAGTGTCTAATCTGCAGGTACGCCCATTTCTCTTGTATCTCATGAAAGGAGCGAAGGCCGTCCCTGCCCACCAGCTTTGGTCCAGGCCTGTAAGATTCATGGTTGAATCCCAGGGTCAGTGGGGAAGACTCAGTTATAGATAAGTAGGGTGAGAGTGAAGTGCAGTGAAGATATATCTTTGTGGGGACATATACATCTCCAGCAGTGTATGATAGCTAATTTGTCAATTTCTTGTGAAAATCAGTAAACCAATCATGTTGCTCCATCATCATCATCATCATCGCCATTTATTTATATAGCGCCACTGATTCCGCAGCGCTGTACAGAGAACTCATTCATATCAGTCCCTGCCCCATTGGAGCTTACAATCTAAATTCCTTAACATACACACAGACACACAGAGAGAGACTATGGTCAATTTTGATAGCAGCCAATAAAACTACCAGTATGTTTTTGGAGTGTGGGAGGAAACCGGAGCACCCGGAGGAAACCCACGCAAACGCAGGGAGAACATACAAACTCCACACAGATAAGGCCATGATTGGGAATCAAACTCATGACCCCAGTGCTGTGAGGCAGAACTGCTAACCACTAAGCCACCATGCTGCCCCATATATCAACCTACTATTAATTAAACAGAATTGAATTTCCACATAAATTTTGTCTATAACATTAGATGAATGATAGGACTTGGGTGTTCTTAATATGTATGTGACATTTTTTTCCCTTTAGGTTATTGTCTGGTGGGATTGATGTAAAGGTTCCGATAGTCAATTCCCTTCCATGAAAACTGTGAAGACTCTGAAGGTCCAAATCACGCATCGTATACTGCAGTAGGGCAGTTCTGTCACTTTTGGATCAATGGCTTATTCCACTTGGGAATTGTGCCCTTCCTCAGGTTTGAAAGAAGGCAGACAAGCAATCGTCGTTCCCTATTAACTAGATTCTATTTGATCAGTATCTCTGCGTCTGTAGATACTACTTTTGGTTGCAAGGTTCTCCAGGATCATTTCCTCTGTAAACGTCACTTTCCACCAATTCTGGGTGGCTTTGGAACTTACCCATGTCACTGTCTGTGACCCCACCTGGAAATAGAAGAAAAAGGGGAAGATGACATACCGTTAAATCTCTTTCCGAGGCTTGTTGGGGGCCATAGGTCACCCCACTCAGGAAGCTGGGTTGTTTTTGCTGTCTCAGCTGATTGTCTGGATTTTGATAGAGGTAAACTGAAGATGGGGTGGTGGCGTTTCCTCTTAAAGTGTTGTAACTCCTAAAGCTCAAAACCCAATTGTGTCTGTTTTGTATGTCTATTTCTTCTAAGAGGTTGGCATAAAACTACATGAATATCACATGGCATGACTTGATGTTTCAGATGTCAACCTAGGTCTTGAAAGTCACATATATTGTGTTACACAGCCCAAATATCTTATGTAAAGTGTAAGATTTGATACATTAATGATATTTTACTTCACAGGAATGAGGTGAATGCCCTAGGTTTTGTAGAAGAACAGCGTGGATGGATGGATGTTGAGATGGATGGACGGTGGGACCCAACTGCTTAGGTCATGTAGAAGACAGCATAGACGGACGTATGGTATGGATGGTAAGGAGATCTGTGAGAATGTCCTCACGTTAAAGCTGGATATAAAACACTGACTACAATTAAAAATATACAGTGAATCTCCAGTCTATATATTATACAGTGGGTGATGTACAAACATGGAGCAAGACATGAGGAAGTCATAACCCGGAGACAATACCCAGAGAAATAGGTCCTTGTCTACCAAGATAAGTAATACAGATTAGAATCCATTTATTATTTTCCACTCATTATGAATTGCTTTGGAATATACTCATGTCACAGTGTGTGATCCCAGCTGTTTGTAGTAAAGAAGGGAGGTGGGGGGGTTATTTAGTGCTAAATGCCTTTTTCCAAGGCACGTTGAGGGGTACAGGTCTGTCTTGGCTAATGATTGCCTGAATATTAATAGTGGTAATCAGAAGACGTACAGGAACTGTAAGGGATGTTTGGGGTGATGGGGCTTCCTCTTGAATTAGTTACAAATATCTTATGTAAAGTGCTATTAGATTTGATACATTAATGATATTTTACTTCACAGGAATGAGGGAGGTAGGCTATCTAATGGTGGAGTGCAGGTGGGGGCTAGTTATTTGTGGGGTGATGGTGGGGCAATTTACTAGTGGGTGCTATTAATTTAAAGTGTCAGGACCTTTAATTTAATGCTGGGGTGGTTTGGGGTTATTAATTGAATATAGGGCTGAGTTTGGTGAGAAGGGTTATTTACTAGATGAGAATATGAATTTAATGCAGGGAATGGGTTTTATTTATATAAAGTAAACACTATTTAATTTATTGGGAATTAACACAAACCCTGAGGAAGACTCTCATACTGAGGTGAAACGCGTTGGGTAAAGACAAATTACAATACCTATTAACACCTACGGCTCTGCCTGAGGGCAGCCTGCACTTTTCTTCACCATCTGAATATCTCGGCAACCACCAGTGACCCCTGTGTCGGCACAGACTAACATCAACTGCGCATGCGCAGCGCTACTTGGTGCATCTCTACAACTTGCCATTTCAATACCAACAACTGCATTCGGTGACCCCTGCTCATCAGGGGAGGTAGACGGACAATCCAAGGAGGGAAAAAAAAAAAAAATGGCACAGCTTTCACGGTACAAATGTAAGTCGAGCACCACTCAATGAGAATGGAAGACCTAGCTACGTTTACAATGGATCACATTCTATAATCAGGATATAGCAACATGGAGACATCCGACTCTTTCTTTACTCTGGACTGTGTTAATTTCACATTACTCTCTTTCCTGCTGCAGACAGTTTAGCCACATATGAACTCAGTTTGTGGACGTGGCACATTTGTCCATTACCTTGGACATATTTACATAATTTTTATCTATATGCTTATTTGTATGTTCTGGCTGGAACAATATTCTATAGATCAGATAGTGTTAATAAATTTATGTCTTTACTTATTTTGCAACAAATTACACTTGGTTACTAGCTGAGCATCACCATCTTATTTGTCATGGGGAAAGGATGGTATCCCTACCCTCAGAAGCAGCTCAAGCACCATTTACACTTTGTGTTTGAAAGGACAGCCCTGGATCCTCCCCTCTATTTGGATTTAATTTATTTCTGGACCTGTTTGGGAGGGGGGGTGTGGGGGGGCAGGTTTATATATTAAAAGGGAATACTAGTAATTTAATGTCAGGTTGGAGGGAAATAAATCTAATTATAAAATGAATATTCATTTTAATGTGGAGGTTGGAGGGAGGTCTAATTATTAAATGTGGCTGCTATTGAATTAATGCCGGGGAGGTTTTGTTTTTTTTTTGTTTTATGTACCAATTTTTCTTTCCCAAATAGGGCCTTCAACATTCCAGGATCCAGACAGCAGCAACTGATCTAAACGATTTTCCACAGGTGGTGAAAGTAAGAACAGGTAGGAGAGAGCAGGACCGTCTGCCAACTGTCCCAAATCTGATGGGACAGTCCCAAATTTGGGTGACCATCACTTAGTCAGGAAACAATCCAAATCTCAGGTATAGCACAGACAAATTCCTCCAGTCTATAGTGTTCTATAACCCTTCTGTTTAGCTCTTTACTGCACCATGATGGAGCAACTTTCCTAGCGCAATACAGATGTACCTTCCATTCATCCTCAGATTTCACTCATTGTCTACATCTGTCCAAACAACTTTACCACTGCAAACATGGATGCTGGGACCTTTCAGTGATTTTCAGATAACTACCAACTTGTCCCTAAAACAGAATCAGAAGCCTCAGCAACTATTTGGGAAACTCAGCAATTTCTGGTTGAGACTGTTCATTCTCAACTTTAATAGTTTGCAATACATTTAAAACTTAGAGAAAAGAACATGAACAGGAGGCTGGTTGTAAGGCGATAACTACAGCTCCTAAAGGTAGTCTTGTTACCTATTTTAAGATAGATACTTGGTTTGGGTGTGGAGGGAGGGAGGTGCTTAGAGGGATATAGGATATATAGCAATGACAAAAAAAAATAACCCATGTGATTGAGACATTACTTAAGCACGAAGATAAAATGGGCAGTCAAAATTTATGCACGAGGCCAAGACTTCCATACTTCCTGTGTAATTTAATGAAATTTGTACGTCTACATG
Organism: Mixophyes fleayi; assembly: GCF_038048845.1. Taxonomy (NCBI): domain Eukaryota; kingdom Metazoa; phylum Chordata; class Amphibia; order Anura; family Limnodynastidae; genus Mixophyes; species Mixophyes fleayi. The sequence goes on along the minus strand of NC_134404.1, from coordinate 338,669,563 downwards.
CATGTATTTCAATGAGCCATCGGACAAGAGCAATCTTACCATTGGGTTATCCTGTCAGAATCTGACACCTCCAATAATCAGTTAATCATGGACAGCACAACAGTGAGATTTATTAAGAATTTTTATTGAGGAATTGGCAGAATATACATACTATTCAGTACAACTGAAAGATCCAGTAAAGTTCAGCATTCATCTTAACCTTCCTCCTCCATCCTGATACAGGAGCCATAGTGTAGATCATGTACATGGAGACATTAGACTTGTTTACAGCAGACAGATCCATCTCTTCCTTATTTATCTGGAGATCAGATTAACAGCAACATCATTGAGAAACTTGTCAAAGGTAGAGCGGTCTGCATCAGGGAAGTGTTTAAAGATGACCTCCAGGAGGCAGTCACACAGCAGCTGGGGAGGGAGGCAGAGGGATTGGTTATAGGTAAGCATAATAGATTTAATGGACATCAACGGATCTTATTTTGAATAGCAGGTATAGTGAATAGTTGCAACATCCTAAAAGTGATACTACAATAGGTCATGACCAATTATAGCAGGATTGTTATATAGAGATTTTGCATGATAAACCAGGGCAGTGTGACGGTCCATCAGTGGTAGAATAAAGATCACATGTTATTAAGGGTCATTGCCTCACCTTGATTGTAGGAACAGTCAGTTTCAGCTTGTTTGTGTGCAGGTCTCGGAGAGGGGACAGATAATCTGTCAGGTTCCCCAAGTGCTTGAACGCCTCTGCAATGGTATTAACCACCTTCCCTCCGTGGGTGTGTAGATCCTTGGAGCCGGGAGTCAGGTCCATGTTACTGAAATGAATCTTTGTCTCAGGATGTTTCTGGAAGAGCCTAGACGATATTAAGAAATAGCTTCATTAAAGAGGTAGATACATGGAATTTCCTCTTTGGTTTAACAGAAATCGAAAATGGTCAATACTGTATTTGTCATAAATGTTTCAGTTGAATATTCCTCCAATACATCCCTGAATACCACCACAAGACTAGATAGATGCCCTTCATGTCATAGCAGTTTGAGGGAAGTTGCAACAGTAGGGAGTCAAAATTAGATTGGCAATTCAGTCTTCCCATAGTCTGGTTTCCTTATTAATCTTATTACCACCCTAATATATGCAGCTAACCTCACTTACAAAATCACATCCATGGACAGGTCAGCCTCCCAAACTCATCCTGTAAAATACTCAATACTATAATAGCTGTCTGCAGCCAAACCTTTAGTTAGAACTTGGCAAACATCACTAACCAGTGATCTCCATGTAAATGTGCCCCTCATTTTAAATATCTTATTTTTATATTTGGCACACACAAGTCCTGCACCTAGATTTATTTTACTATAACTCTCTTCCACCCCAACTTCTACCATCAGAAGATGCAGCATTTTGCAAACCCTAGATCACAGGTCAATTTGCAGGTTTGTATGTGAGCCTTAGTGTGCATTTATATTTAGAGGCCTCTTAGCATAGGATCCATGAGATATATATATATATATATATATATAGAGCCAAGAGACATCAGATTCACTGAAATGCCACATGCAGTTTAAAGTCATCTTACCCCTTTATTTTGGAATCCCCAGAAAGAAAATCCACCCAGGACTGATAGACTAAAAACAAGTATTGTTAATAAAAGCTATGGCATACTTGCCAACTCTCCCAGAGTGTACAGGAGACTCCTGAAATTCAGGTCGGTCTCACAGACTCCCAGGAGAGCAGGCAAGTTTCCCACATCCCGCAACTGCCTAGCCTGAATGACGTGTCACCACATCATTTTGGCCACACCCCCTACAAAATGGTATTCCCATCATGTTGTCAGGGCCAAAATGACACATTTGGCCATGCCCCACCCACTAGTCACACCCCTCCCCCAGACTACACTTGCCAAAAGAAGGAAAGTATGAGCTATAGCACATTTATTCTGACATATGTGTTACATTCACACCTAAGCAACTTTCTTTATGATTTGCAAAGATGTTTATTACATCATTTATCACTGGGTCAGCACAATACATTTAAATGCGGTGAGGTGGATTCCTACCACAAACACTTAGCAGATCTTAAATGACGTTTCCAGGTGAACAGCAGAATGAGAGACAATCCAGAAACAGATATAAAGTAACTTAAAACAATCCAGTTGTGACATACGTTACTAGAGATCTACAATAGTTTCAAACAGTCTAGGAGAAAAAAAAACAAAAAACTTCCAACTATGTTCCTCACCTGTCCAGAGCCTCACAGCCCAAAGACTGAGCTTTCAGGGCAATCTTGTCAAAGAGAGCATCCATAGGCACAAGATCACAATCTGGCAGAACCATTGTGACTCTAGTGATGTTTCTTCTTTAGTTCACACTCACACACTTCAACAACCAATCTGCACTAATAACCAAGGTTCTAGGAATCCCTTTATATAATCACAAATGGGTCATTAGAGGATCATGTGACTGACACACCTGTGCTCATGCAGGATATCCATATAACCTGGCCTGTCTGAGCACTAGGACTGAAGTCTGGGACTAGTGATTATATGATCTTCAGGTGGAACTGGGAGGCAGATCCAGGCTGTGTGATGTTTTATTTATCAGTATCTACTAAATGACCAGTGTCTTTGTATCAATATGTCCTGATTGTAGTTTGGACACGATCACTTAGTGAAATTATATGGATGAAATGTGTTTTATTTGATTACTAGGATCTACTGGGAGACAGAATGTATCACACTGTTTAATTGATCCTAATACAACATGCAGGTACAATTTATATAGTCATATTTTATTATCTACCTCTGACTATCATTTAATATCTCCAATGACTTAATGATCTAATTGTCTAAATTGTAATATATTTCTCAAAGTTGGAGATAAACTCTGGGGCTATATCATTATCTCACTGTGGTCTGGGTTCAATAGAGAAGTGTTCTGAGAATGGGAAGTTAATTAAATGTGAGTGAATAATGTTACTGTGGTCACAATATAAACAAATTCTATAAGATATATTTTTTTACCTGTATTATGGAAATATATAAACTGCATATTGTACAATGTTGTATTGTCTACTACTTGTCACTAATTGATATGAAGCTATTAATGATTCACTAGACGACATTTTTGAGCCAAATTAGCACAAGTGGATGTTGCAAAAAAAAACTTGGAAAGACAAACTTATTTTAAATTCAATATGGAATTAACAAATGTTTTACTAAAATTACATAACCTTGATCATAAGTTTTTATAGGCCCTATTAAATTTTACCACTACATGACCCAGCTTTTTTTCACCCTTTTCTCTGCAAATTGAATAAACTGTCAACTGAAAATATGTTTTCATTGCCCTAGAAACTGAACCCTCTATTAAAATATTTAGACAAAGTATTACTCTTGTTTCTCAAAGACAAACGTATGGAATTATCTGTTTTGTAGAAGCATACGGGTATTTTGAAAATTTAGCATGGGATCAAGGGCTGAGGGGCCAGAGGGGGCAATTGTTTCTTTCAGAATCTCTGGATACACCACTGTTGAACATTAAGGGGTATATTTACTAAACTGCGGGTTTGAAAAAGTGGAGATGTTGCCTATAGCAACCAATCAGATTCTAGCTGTCATTTTGTAGAATGTAATAAATAAATGACAGCTAGAATCTGATTGGTTGCTATAGTCAACATCTCCACTTTTTCAAACCCGCAGTTTAGTAAATATACTCCTAAGCGTTTACATTGTACTTTATCAGAGAAACACAGAACAGAGATTATCCCTAGTCATGTGATCAGTTCCATGAAGCAGGGAAACAGTTGAGTAAAATGTAGAACAAAAAGATGGGTGGGGGGAGAATAAGTGCTCGAAATCCTCAGTTATGAGGGAGCCAGCTTTCGAGACCAATGTGACAAATATAATTTCTATCTATGTGGCTGTGAACTCAGGGGGTCTGATTCATTATGGAAAGTAAAGCAAAAAAAAAATGAGTAACTTTGCACCTTGGCAAAACCATGTTGCATTGGAGGGTGAGGTAAATTTAAAATGTGATGGCAGTCCCACTCCTTCCACCCAGTTCCCCCCTTTTATGAAACTTAAAGCTACCAAAAAGATTATTTTCTATCAATCACATTCATGTTTTGTCCTATTCTAGCCTGATGCCAGGGGCGGGCTGGGCTGGGGAGTATCTGCCCCCCGAGCCAGGACCATAGTGGACTACCCTGGGCTGGGTCACCTGCATTTTTTGTTCCTTTAAAATGTCCCTAATAAGCTGCTGAGCTGAGTCTTGCTGCCCCCTCGGGGCTAATATTTGTCCGCCCTCTCCTACCTTATACCATGGACGAGACGACGAGCTGTCATTTTAGGATCCGTATCGGCTTTACTGTACCATTTTGTAACATGTTGTCGGACTATTCGTTTGCATGTCTATCCATGCAATGTGTTATAGACCCATCAAGCGGTTTGAAAATAAAAAGATTAAAAAGTAATGGCAGGTTTATAGGTGGGGTAGGGCGTGTCCTAGATAAATTGTAAATTTCAGTGTAAAAATAAAGCCATCAAGTATTTGTGTGCTACTATTTATCTTATATGCAAAACAATAAACTAATTTGCCCCCTTGTATTATTATTTCCTTACTTTCCTTTATGAATCAGATGCAGGGAGTCTATCTAAAGCTGCCATGACTATGTCATTTGATGACATATAGAAGTCAATGTGACCAAAATAATCCTTAACTGAAAGGGGGAAGGGAACCTCCAGTGAAGTGGAATCTCTTTTGCAGCATCGTTTAGATGCTACAGAAGAGGTTTATTGTGCTATACATTAGTATATTGGAGCATCATAAAAGTCAGGATCCACCGCTACTTCTCCTGTGAGAGCCTGATGACCGAGTGTTAGAACTGAGTATTCCTGGCATTGTGCAAACACATATGGGTAACAAGACCGTGACTGCATCGCACCTCCAGCACAGGTGAGTAGAGTTTTAGGACTACCCGTGTAGCCAGCTCATAAGTCTGTACAAGCTCGATAGAATTTTAAATTGGGTCTCCACCACTGATAAACTCAGATAACAAGAGTAGGTGATCTGGAATATTTTTGTCTCATTTTGGGCTCTTGGTAAATCTGAAATCCAGGACTCTATAGAGAGGAGTGGAGAACAGAACAAGCTATCCAGAATAATTTTGTATATATTGGGAAAGTAATATGGGTTGGAGCGGAAGAAAAGGTACAAAGCAACTCAAATGGGCAGGGTTAGTCTCCAAATTGTGGGAAACCATTGTCACTGAACAGAAAGTGTCTAAATTGCAGGCATGCCCAGTTATGAGAGGAAAGAGAATTTCTCTTGTACCTCCTGAGTGTGGACAATCCCTCCCCACTTCTGGACTATATCTGCATTGGTCCAAGTCCCAATGGGGCTTGAGCTGAATCCCAGGTGGGGTAGGGGTGAGTTTTGGTTATAAATAAATGGGGTGAGCAGGATTGTGGTGAAAAGATTTCCTTGCCAGAACATAAACTTCTAGTGCAGTGCATGGTAGTGCCTAATGTGGGGTGTGATAATATAGGCATTTGGGGAAGCCTGGATTAAATGTGTAGAGAGGTTTGTAGTACTTCTCCACTTCATCTATTGCTGTGCATGAACAGGTCTACACCAGTCCACAATTCTGCCTAGCGCTACTGTCCAGTAGTAGTCCATTAGGACAGACAGCTGCAGACCATCCTGTGGACATTGGTGGTCTCTTTTATTCTCAAACACAAATTCCCAAATATAGTTTTGAATCTGTGAAAATCATATGGAGGTGGTGGTAGTCAATACGACAACGCTGTAAACATAAACACCACCTATCCTGACGTGAGGACACTGAGGATCTCACTGCCGACAGAGTGGTAATAGACTGCTTGAAAAAGAGACTTAAACCAATTGCAACCGATGAAGATCCCAGACACAGTACAATGACATCACTTTGAAGGGACACACTAACTTTCATGCTGTTAAGGTGGTAATTTATTTTGTGTGCATTGCCAACCAACGAGTATGAGCTTTTGTACCAAGACACTGATGGAATAATTGCCAGCTATATTCTACATCACAACTGAGATCTTTTCCAATATTCCCTGAGATACCTTTTGTCCATTTCTGGTCAAATGAAGTGGCTTTTTTTTTTTTTAAAAAAAAACAAAAAAAAACCTCAATAAAAACAGCCATGCAGAGGATCACAATTCGAGCACCTGCAACACATACACCTCCTAACAGATGTATCTCTTGCACATTCCACCTCAGGTTGTGTTAACTTATTTGCATCACAATAAAAGTGTTCTTGTGTTTGCTACTCTATGTTTAGAGGCTGGACAGGGGTGTATAGTCTGCATATAGACTAGTGCATGCATTTTCTTGTGCAAATGCCCAGTACAGAAGAATAGTTTACACAACAAAATGTTCCAAGTCTACATGAGCCCAAATTGTGTCTGGGATACTTCTGAAGAAACTTCACTTCCTTGTTCAAGATGCTTAGCTTCTTATAAATGGGTATTCATATCTCACATTACAGCTGCTGGTCACACGTCTCACTGCCTCAACTACTCAGACACAGCTCAGTAAGATTTATTATTTTTTTATTGAGAAAGTGGCAGACTAAGCAAACTTTATTCAATACAACTGAATGATCCAGTCAAGTTCACTGTTGTCCAAGTGAATCTTCCTCCTGATACAGGAACCATAGTGTATATCATGTACTTGGAGACATTAGACTGGTTTACAGCAGACAGGTCCATCTCTTCTTCATTTAGCTGGAGATCAGGTTCTCAGCAACTGCAGTGAGGATCTCGTCACAAGCAGCCTGGTCTGCATCAGGGACATCTTCCATGACCTCCAGGAGGAGGTCACAGCAGCTGGGGAGTGAGGCAAGAGGGATTGGTTAGTGGGGTGTTACAGTTTAGTATATTAGATTTAATGAGTATCAACAGGTCTTATTTTGACCTGCAGCCACTGAACACTAGTTGTAGAATTATAAAAAGGTTACTAAAATTAATAGGCAATCTCCAATCTTGATATTTATAGCCAACCTACTGATCTGCAAATACAGTTAGTGTGCATGAGCTCTCCAAAATATATGATGATCATTTATATTCAAATTATAGTAGACATATAGAGAAGTTTGGCCTGAAACCAGGGCAGTGTGAATGTCCATCAGTGGTGGAATAAAGGTCACATGTTACTATGGGCCATTTCCTCACCTTGATTGTATCTACAGTCAGTTTCAGAGTGATTGTGTGCATGTCTCGGAGAGGGAACAGATGCTCTGTCAGGTTTCCCAGGTTCTACAAGGGCATTAACCACCTTCCCTCCAAGGGTGTGTAGATACTTGGAGCCAGGACTCAGGTCCACATTACCGAAATGAGACTTGATCTCAGGATGGTTCTGGAAGAGCTTAGAAGAGGTTGAGGAATAGCTTCATTAAAGAGGTAGATACACAGTAACATTTTCTCTTTGGCTGCAATAAAAAAAAAAACAATTATTTATTCACAGTATTTGTCACAAGCTGCTCATTCAAAAAAAATAAAGCCAAAACACATCTGCATGACACAACAAGATCAGATGTATGAGCTTCTTTGGCCATTCAACACTAATTCGTCTCTTATCCATCTCAATATTGCTGTATTATATGCAGCTCTGACCTCACTTGCAGTCACATGACTGGACAGGTCACCACCTCCCACACAAATCTCATGAAATATTCAAATAGTCTGTAGCCCAGGGCTTCCCAAACCCAGTCCTCAGGGCTCCCCAACAGTGCAGGTTTTCCATATCTCCTTGCTGGAGCACAGGTTTATTTATTACTGACTGACACATTATAACAGATCCACAGATGGTCCTAATTAAGTCACATGTGATCCAGAAAACCTGCACTGTTGGGTTTCCCAAACCCAGTCCTCAGGGCTCCCCTTCTGTAGCCAAACATTTAGCTCAGACACCACTAACCAGTGGTCACCCTCATAGATGTGCCCTTTTTAAAAAGCCTCAATCTGCAAAGTTAAATCTTATTTTTAAGTGTGGCACATAAGGCACCCATAAGTCCTGCACCTGGCTTCATTTTAGAAGAACCTCCTCCCATCAGTAGAGGAAGAATTTTGCAGTTCCTAAACCACAGATCAATTTGCAGCTTTATATGTTAACCTTAGTATGTTTATATTTAGCAGCCTCTTAACATAGGATTGTAGAAAAATATAAATCTTTAGATGCAAGGGGGCATAGCCAAACTGCAGGTTAAAAAAGCAATGTACATCAGATTCAATGAAATAGCAAATGCAATCTAAAGTCATGGTACCCCTTGAGTTAGGGGTTCAACAGCAGAAGGGGCAACCTTTTACATTTGAGCAACCTCCATTGTGCATTACACAGATTTAACACTTAAATGACATCAATCACTGGGTCAACACAATACATTTAAATATGGCATAAGGTCAGGTTCTCCCACAAAGATTTTGCAGGGCCTTAAAGAAAGCTCTCAAGTACAATAGGATATAACAAACAGTCCAAAAGACATTCAGAGTAACCCAACAATCCAGCTTTTAGTATAAGTTACTACAGATATACAATAGTGTCATACAGTGTAGGGGAAAAACTCCCAACTATGTGTCTCACCTGTCCAGGGCCTCACACCCCAAATCCTCAGCTTCAAGGGCAAACTTCTCAAACAGAGAGTCCATAGCAGCCTTCTCACTGTCTGACAGAAGCATCTTGTTACCTGGTGACCTCTCTTCTCTCAATGCCCACACAATACAATGCTCAAACTCCACTAATAACCAAGCCTCTAGGAATCCCTTTATATAATCACAAACGGGTCATTAGAGGATCATGTGACTGACACACCTGTGCTCATGCAGGATATCCTTATAACCTGGCCTGTCTGAGCACTATGACTGATACTAGTGATTAGATGACCTACAGGTGGAACTGGGAGGCAGATCCAGGCTGTGTGATGTTTTATTTATCACTATCTAACTGGATTTATATTGATGAAATGTGTTTGATTTGATAACTAACATATACTGGGAGACAGAATTTTTCGCACAGTTTAATTGACCATGCTATTAAATCATACTTGCCAACTCTCCCGCAATGTCCGGGAGACTCCCGAAATTCGGTTCAGTCTCCCGGGCTCCCGCGCTCGTTGGCATTTCTCCCGCATCCTGGATTTCACAGAGAATCGCGTCAAATGATGCGATTCTCGGTGATTGACGCCATTTTGGAGGGCGGGGCGAGGCCAATCGCGTCATTTTGGTCGTTTTCGCGGGGGGCGGGACCAAAATGACACGTTTGGCCTCGTCCCGCCCCCTCCCGCCCACCAGTCACGCCCCCTCTCCCGGTTTCCGAGAGTTGGCAAGTATGTATAAAATGCAAACAGAATTTCTATAGCACTATTATATTATGTACAACATTTTATCTCTGACTGATTTGTAACCCCTTGATCTCCACTGATATAAGATGTATTTGTCTGCATTTTAATATATTTCCCAAAACTTGGAGATAAAGTAAATCTGGGGATATATTATTATCTCACTATGATCAGGATTCAAAAGAGAAGATCAGACGTGTTCTGAATATGGGTTAAAAGTCAATAAATGTGGGTGAAAAACGTTACTGTTGTCACAAAATAATCAAGTTCTATAATATGTGTAGTTTTACCCTTTGTATGACAATATATTAATTGTATGATTTACAATACAGTATCTGCACTACTTGTCACAATATATTGTGACGCTATTAATAATTCACTAGATGACACAGGTTAAAACGTATCTGTTTTTTATATAGTCTTTTAGGTTTAAAAAAACACAATACCGTCACGGTTATCCTATTATAAGTTCTTGCTGTGTTGATAGAGCAGCTGCTGTTCAAATAAATTGCATTGTCAGTCATGGTTATATCATTGTTATGAAATTCAGCCCTATCTGCAAACAATTGTTCCCAAACAAGATAAAGTAGTCCTGCTTGTATCCAGCGAAGCTGAGTATTGTCCAGAATGGGAAAATCTTCATCTATGAAGATCCACCTGAAGCTAAAAAATAGCAAATTTGACGCGACATCTGAAGCTGGGTAATACTACATCCCTCTGCTTCTGCAGATTATCTTATCTCGGACGGATTTGCCACTGCCTCACATGTCCTCTGATGTCCTAAAATACTGAAAGCCCAACACTAGTCGCCAATTTATCAGTTAAAAATGTTCAAGTTTTGTTTCAAATTCACTTTCTGATTGCTCACCTGACATTACCGTTTAAACTTTTCACAGGATTACTTCCTCCACTTGCTGGGACAGAGTAAAGTCCTACCAAGCCTCAGCCTTTATACAAAGCACCGTGCCGAAACTGGAAAATGGATAATCACATGACATCACCCCAATGAACCAATCCTTGGATGATGGAACTTTGCTTAGATCTTAGTATTATATTCGGAAACATGGACGAACTGTCAAGAGGAAGAAAGTCCTTTTTCATCTTAAAAAACGTAACCCTCATGTTGTATTTCTGCAGGAAACGCATTGATCAGTGGCTGATAGGGCCACTTGGAGAGCCTCGTTGGAGGAACTGCACTTCTGATTGATAAAACGCTCAATTATTCTATTGATAAACAATTTATTGATCCTGAAGGAGATGTTTTGCTAGACTTACTTGTAGATAATTCTAAACTTCCACTGCTAAATTTATAAGCTTACATTTAGGAGAGTGATTCATGGACAAGTCTGAGGTCAGTTAGTCCTCACACCTCTCCACGTGTCAAATCATCTGACTCAATAGCAACCAACCTAGAATAAGTTGACCCCTGGTACCTTCACAACCCCCCTTCACAACCCCCTTCAGTGGGATTACATGCGTTAATCCCAACTCCACTATAGACACTCTCACATTGACTACTTTTGGTCTCCCAGTATCTCTCTTCTCGAATAAAAAAAACCCCATCTACATCAAAGATATCATGACCTCACACCATGCCCCCATTCTTATGACTTTCAAACTAAACACTCCCACACACACTGGGACTGAGATTTGTAGGCTAATGTTCTCACTCTGAAACCTTTAAGCACGTTCTAAATCCATTATTCATAACAAAAATAAGGTATTCATAAGCAAGCTTCCAGCACTGAGCACCAATCTCATGACGGCATACCAATTATACAAACACCATGACCAGCTAAACAAATTTTTGACACACTCCTCACCGAGAGAGTCACACCAGTATGACAAGGTTTAACTGACTTAATTAAGGATGAACTGGCCTCCAAGGACCTTTCTTCAGATCTTGACAAGTTAATCTCCCTCTGCATCAAGATTGACATTCTCTTCAGGGAAGGCACCCAGGAGAAGAAACTCTCCCGTCTCCCATTTGTCCGACTGGCACCCAGATTCCTAGCAAGTTCTAAGAATAAAAGAGCTGATGCTCTCTCTCGTTCCTTTGGCACTTTGGATCTTCAGACTGCTCCAGAACCTAAATCAATTCTCAATCCAGCCAGCATCCTAACACTAACCTAAAAGTTCTGCCAGTTGGTCTTTCCTTTCGAGGATCCCAAATTCCATCTTAAAGTACTTAGTTGGGTACATGATCCGAGACTAGCAGGACATGCGGAAGTTAAAAAGACCTTCTCTCTGATTTCTAGATATTATTGGTGGCCCAGTCTTTGGGAAGACATCCAACATTATAGGCATGCTTGTACCATCTGAGCTCAGCATAAGGTTCCCAGGCAAGTTTTTTTTGATCCTCTTCAGCTGTTAACTATTCCTGACAAACCATGATCCAGCATCTCCATGGACTTCAACTTTTCTTCCAGACATCATCCTCAGACTAACGGGAAAACAGAAAAGAATCCGCAGCTGGAGTTATTCCTGAGAGTTAATGAAAATCAAAACTATTGGAGTAACTTACTTGCATGGGCAGAATTTGCCCACAATAATCATCAGGCACCTCAAACTCACATTTTTCTAGGTTAGCATTCAGATGGATCTCTTTAAGTTTCTACAGGACGAGCAAAAACCTGTCTTCGTGATTTAGAAAATATCAAGATGGCATCCAAATAAACAACTACAAACTTGACAATAAAATCTCTCAAAATATCTTTAATCAGATTTTGTAAGATAGCTGGTGAGTTACTGAGCCCAAAAGGCATGACTGAGTACTCATAGTGGCCTGTATGGTGGAAGTAGGGTGTATACAGTGGTATGCCAAACCCCTACTTCCCGTACTGCCTTCATTGTAACACTGTAAAATACCAGTCACTTCCATTCCCATTACATTTTCCATACCGCCACTTCTAGCTGTCCACTTCAACCACTGGGGTATAACATAATCTGCCTCAAAGACATCTCAGACACCAATAGTTAGAGAACTAAATTTACATTGCATTCAGCACATTAAAGTATTTATAGTATCACATAGGTAAGTGTAGGCACATACACTATATGGACAAAAGTTATCGGACAATTGATCATTACACCAACAGGGACTGTAATGACATTGTATTTAAATACATATACTTTAATATGGAGTTGGTCCCCCTTTTGCAGCAAAAACAGCTTCCACTCTTCTTGGAAGGATTTCCACAAGATGTTGGAGTGTTTCTGTGGGAATTTGTGCCCAGTCATTCTGTAGAGCATTTATGAGGTCAGGCACTGATGTTGGACGAGAAGGCCTGGCTCACAATCTCCATTCCAGTTCATCCCAAATATGTTTGATGGGGTTGAGGTCAGGGCTCTGTGCGGGTCAGTCAAGTTCTTCCACACCGAAATCATCAAACCATGTCTTTGTAGTCCTTGATTTGTGCACTGGGGTACAGTCATCTTGGAATAGAAAAGGGCCTTCCCCAAACTGTTTCCACAAAGTTGGAAGCATAGCATTGTCCAAAAAGACTTGGTATGCTGAAGCATTGAGATTGCCCTTCACTGGAGATAGCCCAAACCCTGAAAAACAGCCCCATACCAATACCCCTTCTCCACCAAAATTCACAGTTGGCATAATGCAATCAGGCAGGTAACGTTCTCTCGGCATCCACCATACCCAGACTCGGCCATCTGACTGCCAAACAGAGAAACGCGATTTGTCACTCCAGAGAACATGTTTCTATTGCTTTGCACCAACGCTTGGCTTTGGTCTTGGTGATGTGTGGTTTGCATGCAGCTGATCGGCCAAAGAAATCCATTCCATTATTAAGCTTCCGCTGCACAGTTTTTGTACTTTCATTAATGCCAGTGGAAGTTCGGAACTCTGCAGCCATGGAATCAGCAGAGTGTTGGCGACTTTTACACACCATGCGCCTTAGTAGTCGTTGACCCCGATCTGTGATTTTACGTGGTCTTCTGAGTTGCTGTTGTTCATAAATGCTTCCACTTTCTAATAACATCACTTACAGTTGACTGTGGAATATCCAGCAGGGATGAAATTTCACGAACCGTCTTATTGCAAAGGTGGCATCCTATCACAGTACCACGCTGGAAGTCACTGAGCTCTTCAGAACGACCCATTTTGTATCACAAATGTTTGCAAATGGAGACTGCATGGCTGGGTGCTTGATTTATACACCTCTGGCAACCGGTCTGTTTGAAACACCTAAATTCAATTATTAACAAGTGTGGCCAAATACTTTTTTCCATATAGTATATATATAGAATTTGTACTTGTGATCAGTTCTACATATTGTTGTAAGTATGATTGTTGCCTTTTCATTTTTGTATACTTTTCTTTTTGTTTGATGAACATCGTGAACTATTTTTTATGTTAAGCATTTAATGATAACATTATAATCCTTAATTAATTTGGATTTCACTGGTTAATCACTCTGAGGAGTTCCCAAGAGATTTGTTTTACAGGTGCATTGCTGATTAATGTATTCTGATTGGATGTAAGCTGTTTAAATACCTGCTGATTCTACCGACACCTTCACATATCCTCTAATGTAAACAGCCTGATTACTCCATGGGAGTGTTAATATCCACCTTATGTTTTATATACCACTACCTGTGATTAATTGGATACATCCATGGAATTGTCTATTCTTTCTGTGAAGGAATGTATTCACCAGGAATACTAAGGATTCCTTCTCCCAAGTTAACATATTACAATACACTCTGATTAATGTATCTGTGCTTGATATCAGAATTCAATAGTGCTCTATGCTTTTACAATCTGTTACAATTTCTGAGATGCTTGATATGAATTGATTTCAACATTAATATATGTATATGTATTGAATAAAGAGATGATTCGTTTTCATAAATCTATTGGGAACGCAAATTATTTTTCATTTTCAGGAACTTAATCAGTGCATTGAGCTTCCTATTTTTTTACATATATTTTAATTCTATTTTTAGAGAGTGAGCACCTCCTCCTCCTATTGGAAGCAGTGCATACACAATATTCCGTTATATATATCTATTGAAATATTCTTACATATATTTCTTATCAGGTCCGACCTGATATCTAGATTGTGGATCAGTGATGGAGGAAATAAAGGTGACACCAACAGGGAGAAACTTCTGTTAGGTGTTTGTGGTTATCATGCATACTTGCCAACTTTTCCTCGTTGACTTCAGGGAGGTGGGCGCGCGGGGGCGGGGCTTGACAAATCACACCATTTTGGCGGGGCTAGGATGACGCGATATTTGGGGCATTAATCCCCGCCCCCGCCACTTATCTATTGCAGGGGCAAGAATGGGAGGTTGCCCTGCTCTCCTGGGACATTCCGGGAGAGTAGGCAACTATGTGTTAAACAAAAGCAGCTAATGAATCTCTAGAGACTGAAGTGTCTTTTACATTTCCGTCTCCATTACTGAAGTCATGTTGTCTTACCTGTCAGTCTTTGATTAGATCTTGGTCTCCATGAAAATGGCCACCTCCATAGGCATCAATACATGGACATAGGACAAAATTTCTGAACTGTGTCATCATGTCACAGATGGCGAACCCAACCACGTCTTGTACTGGCTCAGCATCAGGGAGAATGCCAGACTCTTCAGGGAGTGAGGGAGATCACCCCTATTTCAGGGAGTCTCCCTGACATTCAGGGAGTCTCCCTGACATTCTGGGAGATTTGGCAAGTATGTTATTATGTCACTAGTTTGCCCCTGGTGTGTATAACTGTTCAGGTTTAATAGAAATGTCCACTAATATTTTAATTTTAAAATCCTATTCTTCAATTGTTAAGATGATTCTAACCTTTATTATCCATTGCTCTGCCCGTGCATGGTTATAAAATGATTTAAAAATCAGTGCTTTTGCAACAGCAAGGGTTAACTGTTCTGCAGAGCTGCAACCTTGCAAAAAGTAACAGTAAATGGAACATTGCCCTAGATTTACACATTAAGGACTGGATTTCCTATTTTCTCTCTCGCACCACAAGGCCAAGATAATTTTTTAATTTACTGTCAGCGGCTCCCAAAAAGCCTAACAGAGAAACAATTCTGAAGCATGTTGCATATTGAATAATAATCCAACAGTGGTGACTTGGGTGGCAGCGTGCCAGGTTAATTACTGGGTCGTGCCATAGCAGACAGTTGCTGCCTTATCTGTCACCAGGATGGAGGGAATACAGTCCATTGCCAAACTGTTTGTAGCTGTCAGACAGCGGAAGGTATCACTGCCACACAGAAATCCTACATATTAATATGTATTTACACCTTCCACATAGCTAGCTCCTCACTTACCTTATCACTATGAGCTTAACATTTTTAGGAGTCTGCTAATCTATTACAGTCTGTACCCAGCTGCGATCCAAAGGCCGACCTTGAGGCAAGACGATGTAGCTCAGAAACAGAATTTGTGTCTAGTAGAAGTAATATTTTTCCTGCTTGATGTATAAATGATGTTTATGAAGATGTTCCATCACAGCTTGAACCTGTTCTTGATGTTCTTGTAAGGAAATCGAGAAAATGAGCATGTCAGCCGGATAAATAACAACAAACCGGCCAATTTAATTCCTAAAAATGTTATATGCTGTAGGTACTATGGAAATTTTGCAGGGGCACTACATAGTCGGAAAGCATGACCCAAATAAAATCTTTTCTTTTAATTTCTTCCAGGCAACAAATCTACCAGGCACTCTTGTAGCCAATGAGGTGGTAATTTTTCATCACCAAATTCTTTATATTTTGGAGGTAATTGTTCCAATACCTTAGAAGAGTAATTATGGATTATTATTATTATTATTATTATTATTATTTATTACCATTTATTTATATAGCGCCACTAATTCCGCAAGCGCTGTAGATTTTATGCCAATGTCTATGGATACTCTGAGATAATCAAAGCGGAGGCAGATTGTTGTAGAGGAGGCACACTTGAAACTAGGGGTTACATTGTTACAGGGGTACACTAGGGTTTACACTGATGATTTTGGGAAGGGGTCCATGATGGCATGTGAAGATACCGGGTTTATCTGGCCCAGTGCTACCCAGTACCTTCTAGGATTCGTATGGTCACTCAGGCAAAATGCAGTTATAAAAATACAACAGTATATTTATTGTCATACAAACAACACTAGAATATTATGTACACACAGTAAATAAATGCCAGGCAGATTTACCACATTATCTGTCCCTTACCCCAATAACTTAAGGAGATATAGTCACCTGCTGTCCAGACTTCATGACCCATGGATCATTCTCAGCTGCATATATAGACTCGAGTTAGAAAACGACAATTCAAAACTCCATCTTGCACCTTCCTGAATGAAATCCAAGCATGAACCCCCCTCCCCCCTGGAGTTGTTCCTTATATATCACAGGTCTAATTTCCACAGTCTTTCCCCTCCCTGGGCAAACCCCTGCGTCTATTCTACTTAACCATTGGTCAGTGCTGGACTGGGGGGGGGTTGGACAGGGGAGTGAAGATGAGCTGTCCTTTCAGAGAACCTCCCCTGTTAGATGGCCTGTCTGGACTAGCCTGGTGAGAACAATGGACACTAATTAGTTTTCCTACTCAGGTACATGGCAGCCTGATCCCTACCCATAATCCCCCTGGCTTCACTTTAAAGACAATGAATAGCAACCTTACTTCAAGTTATCAATATACAATAAACAATATACATATGTACACTGAACTACAATGTCCCGTTAGCCACATGTTATTGAACAATGCAGTTGTAGTCTGGTGAGCTGGGGAACAAACAGCATGGGCTATAAAAAGTACTATAATCCACATTATGTGAGAAATGAGACATGCTCACAGGGTTATCAAACTCATTTCGTCACATGGCACATTGAGTAAAATCGCTGCCTCACGGTAGAGGGTTCATATGAGTCCAACCTGGGCCTTATCTTTGTGAAGTTTGCATGTTCTCCCCGTGTTTGCGTGGGTTTCCTCCTGGTACATCCGTGTCCTCTCACAATCCAAAAACATACTGGTAGGTTAATTGGCTTCTGACAATAAAGGAGCCGTGTGTATGGAATTTGGACTGTAAGCTCCAAAGGAGGAGGGACTGATGTGAATAACCACATAGGACTGTAACCGAGCGTAGATAAGATGGCTGCAGCATTACAAGCGAAACTTTAAGTGCTTTAAGCCCTATTTAGAGAACGTTGCTATATAAATAAAAAATATATACTATTTTTATTATTATTGTCAAAGGAAGTCCAGTAGGAGTGTATCGGGTGTGAGTCTTTTTATTTCAGTTTATTTTTACTTTCGAATGTTTCTTTCTTAGAAGTCGTAAGGAAGTTAGAGGTGAATGGGTATATTATAGTCATCTTAGCAGCTGATATTTCACAGAGAAGTTTTAGGTGGGACAAATAAAACATATTCACGTGTCAACAGAAGTGGATAATAAAGACTAATTCTGCCTCACAGCACTGGGGTCATGAGTTCAATTCCCGACCATGGCCTTATCAGTGAGGAGTTTGTATGTTCTCCCCGTGTTTGCGTGGGTTTCCTTAGGGTGCTCCGGTTTCCTCCCACACTCCAAAAAATATACTGGTAGGTTAAATGGCTGTTAAAAAAATTGGCCCTAGTCTGTGTCTGTCTGTCTGTGTGTTAGGGAACTTAGATTGTAAGCTCCAATGCAGCAGGGACTGATGTGAGTTCTCTTTACAGCGCTGCGGAATCAATGGCGCTATATAAATAAATGGTGATGATGATGATGATGTCCATAAGCGTTAAAGATTTTATCACATCTATGGTCCTATTAAGGATTTATTTACTCCTGAGACCTTTTGTCACAGACTTGTCTTTAATACAACACAGATTGAAGACATTTGTAAATGCATGTGAGATGCAAATATAACACCTTTTAAATGCATAAATAAATGCAATGCACAAAATGTATAGGAACTGCCCGCTTAGGTCTATGTGTGACTAGCAAATTACTGATGAATGAATATTTAGAATAAACTGTTTTCTATTCTGACCTTATGTAAACATGCATAGCAAAATAAAATACATAAATATACATGTAAAGTTTTCAGAAGCTTATCAGGACTGAAGATAAATAAAATCATGTGATAGACACTTTCCTGTCAAATGTTGTTAAACATTTAATTATTTTGGGATATTTTATCCATAATAAAATTACATTATAAATAAGACATAATTTGTTTGTGTTATTATGTGTCAGCTGAATCAGCTACAGTATTACCAATAAGAGGAATAAGATGAAGAATATAAACTAATACACAGACTGGATCTGCCTCCCAGTTCCACCTAGATCAGAACTAGTCCCAGGCTCCTGTCCTAGATATTTTCAGACAGGCCAGGTTATATGGATATCCTGCATGAGCACAGGTGTGTCAGTCACATGATCCTCTAATGACCCATTTGTGATTATATAAAGGGATTCCTAGAGCCTTTGTTATTAGAGGAGATTGAGCATTGTATTGTGTGGGCACTGAGAGAAGAGAGATCACCAGATAAGATGCTTCTGTCAGACAGTGAGAAGGCTGCTATGGACTCTCTGTTTGAGAAGATTGCCCTAAAAGCTGAAGATTTGGGGTGTGAGGCCCTGGACAGGTGAGAATCATAGTTAGGAGCTTGTCACCTAGACTGTGGGTGTGGTCCTTGTGTTATGTATAAATTGAAATTTTAGGTTACTCTGTCCCTGGTCTAGTGTCAAACTTGCATTCTGCTGCTTATTGGAGGGAGAGCCAGTAGTTTCTATGCTTGTTTAGAACCTTGCAGACACTACAAAACCATATGAACATAATGCTATGTTTGTAAAAATAACTCATGCTATGTATGAATATTGTGGCAGGGTAGTTATCACTAAATGACCTATTTTGCTTTTCAAAACCTTCCTTTCTTAGTCCTTGTGCTGAGCTTATAATCCTTGATGTCATTTAAAAACTGATCCTATACTAAAAAATGTAATGTGGCTCTTAACATTTGTTGGAAATGTCTTATAATGTAGTTCCCCTACTGGACAGCAACTGGTTTTTTTTAATATATATTTTTTTTTTTTTTTTTTATCTGGAACAATAATTATTCTGAACCACAGGTAACCCACCTTTTGTTGCTGAAGTCTAACTACACGTGTAGGATCATTTTTCCTTTAGTCTTGCTGTACCCCTTACACCTGATGCTATATCTTCCTGTCACATGTTCCTCTTATCTTACATGAATGTTAAAAGTGGCTGCTAATCAGGAATAATACTAGGGCTCCTATACAACACTGTAGGTCTGCAGAGAAAGTTATATTTTTTGACCTGAGCCTCTGCCAGTTTATAGAAAGCCAGTTACATCTACTCATGGGATAAGCTGGGTGGATTCTGGTGTTGTGCAAGAAAATGCCTCTCTGCAAAAACAAGATTTCATTTTGTAGGGTTGGATATGAAGAGGGGGGGGGGGGGGGGGGGGGGAGTAATCTTACAAGGGTGATGCGTGATTAGTTGGAGGGTGCAATCAATAGCAAGAATGCAGCTAAAAATGCAACTTTATCATACACCCTCCCTGTCACCCCCAAAAAAAACACATAAAACGTGTTAATATTTGAGAGTTGTCTGGGTGTGATGGTGTTGGCTCTGTATTTCTTTGACTAGGGTCAGGCAGCTTTGTTATCCATCTATATCCATAGTTTCAAAATGGGAGAGGATCGGGGATCTTGGAATGTTCACAGTATTTCAGGAGGTCACTCCCTCCCATGTGGTCAGTAGAACTGTCCATTCATAATTATCTGAGCAAGGTCAGGGAACTAGGTAGATCCCAGTTATACATCACCTGTAAAGAGGTTCTGCACATGACTACTGTGCAGCACTTTCCATAAGCTGACTTGTACATCCAACTTTCTGTTCTAGTTTAGAGTATTAAAGACAGGCTTTACTGGAACCACTTCTCATATCTCTGAACTGCACCTGTGACAAACATCCTGAGATACTAACTGTTCCATGTAATGAAGTCGAGATGTTTCCTCCTTGTGTGTATCTACCTCTATAATGAAGCTATTTCTTAATGTCTTCTAGGCTCTTCCAGAACCATCCTGAGACCAAGGCTCATTTCCGTAACATGGACCTGAGTCCTGGCTCCAAGGATCTACACACCCATGGAGGGAAGGTGGTTAATGTCCTTGTAGACGCATTGAAGAACCTGGAATACCTTGCAGAACATTTGTTCCCTCTCCGAGACATGCACACAAACACTCTGAAACTGACTGTAGATATAATCAAGGTAAGAATGTGACCTTTAATAATCCATGGATGTACATGGGTAGTGCACATGAAATGGGATCTGACACTTTACATCCCTGAGAATGCTCATCCATCCTCCAATCTTCTATTCTCACTAGAACCCAGCAGTTCCCTCTCCCCAATGTTCATAAATACAGTAATACACACATGTAGTGTCTTGCACTAATGGAAATGCCATCTTCCCAAATTCACTAGAATAAATAGCATGACCATTACCAGTAAGCTTGTGAGAAGGACAAGGCCATGCTTGCATGACTAACTTTAAAAGAGTAAGGTATGGGATATTGCCATAATTATTCTTTCCTGACATCTACAGAGATGCTCTTGCTGCAAATCCCATCTGCTGCCTATAGTAGAGGAAATGGCTAATCTCTCCTTGCCTAGAATCCTAACTTGCATAGCACACAGCAGCTCAAATGTAAGGCAAGGAAAATCCAACCCTCTGATGTATATGGGCTCTGCATGGGTTTCATGTTGTAAAAACTTAATCACAATAATTTGAACCTTTTTGACAAATATTTTGTATGTTCTTGGTTACGTGAATAAAAGGGTCTGGTACCTTCATGTGTCTTTCATGTGTCTTAAACCAGACTTAAGAGAAGTCCATTGTGCAGAGATAAAATCTAATATCAGCCCTTTGGGGGGGTATCATTGTAAAGCTACTCGGGGAATATCAAGTCGCAAGTGTTGTGGGGTGCAGTTGCAACAGAAGTGAATAGTTGCACCCTACTTTCATTAGCTGCCCTAGATCAATGTCCCATATGTAGCTTGATTATGATACAATGAACATTCAGCAAGACCCTTATATCTGCATAGGTCCTGTGAGTTGCTGCTGGTTATATACTGGCTATATCTTGGCTTCACCCTAGGATTTCTGGAAAGAAATGCAAATCGCTCAACTTCCCCATTTGACAACATCTAGAATGGATAACACTTTTATGTAATTGTCAAGCCCTAAACTGCAGATGAAAACGAATAAGCTTCAAATTCACACATGCAAGTTGGATTAATGGCTTTGTTTCTGTATCCAGGCTAGAAACTTGGTGGCTCTGGATGCATGATTAGCCAGAGACTACAAAATAATTCTCCAGATCTCTAACCAGAATTCCTAGGTTCAGGCTTGGTCTTACTACTTAATTCAATGGCTAGCACTAGCTATTGTACCCCAGCTAGAGTGACGTGCATGTCTTCTGATATGAGAAGCATTTTATGACATTATTTAAAGCTTAGGCTTCCTGACCATGTAACCTAATGGTACTGAAGCTGACAGTTCACAAAGTGATGATGATGAAGCTCTATACATCCTGGGTTACTAAATGTAACTACCTGTCAGTGGGTTGGTTAAATAAATGTTAAGATTGGAGATGACTATAAATTGTAGTATTACTTTTAGAATTTCACACCTTGTGTTTAATATGGCTGTAGCTTAAAATGGGACCTACTAATGCTCCTTACATCTGTTGCACTTAACTGTAACACCCCCACTAACCAATCCCTCTGCCTCCCTCCCCAGCTGCTGTGTGACTGCCTCCTGGAGGTCATCATCAAACACTTCCCTGATACAGACCGGGCAGCTTGTGACAAGTTCCTCACTGCAGTGGCTGAAGACCTGATCTCTGGCTAAATGGGGAAGAGATGGATCTGTCTGCTGTGAACCAGTCTAATGTCTCCATGTACACGATCTACACTATGACTCCTGTATCAGGATGGAGGATGATGCACAAAGACCAAGCTGGATGCTGAACCTTACAGGGTCATTCAGTTGTATTATATAGTGTGTACATGTTCTGGTGATCTCTCAATAAAAAATTATGGACCAAGCTGTTTGTAGTGAGCTCTGTCTGCAGGGACCAGGGGCTGTAATATGACTGGTTGACCAAAAAGGGAAATTCCCACACTGTAAATGTCCTAAAGTTTTATGTATTTGAGTGAAAAGTGTAGTTATAAATTGCATTATCCAAAGGTGCCTTTACATGCCTGTGTTGCACATATCTTGTAAAGTTAAAACTAAACAATGGCATGTATCTACATGAAGATGTTTAAGAGCATTGACACTATCAACAGGGCCATCTTTCCCATTGTGCACAATGGGCAGGTGCCCGGGGGCCCTGCAGCCCAGGGGGGCCTGTCGGAGGCAGCAAATAAAAACAAAAAAAACCTGGGAAAAAAATAGACAATACTTACCTTGCGGTCAGCTGGCGATCCGGCTCCCTCCCTGGTCTCCTTCTCCGTTGCGCTGGCAATGCATGTCGGGCGTGACATCATCACGCCTGCCCGACATCCATTGCGGAGCGCGTCGGAGAAGGAGACCAGGGAGGGAGCCGGATCGCCAGCTGACCGCAAGGTAAGTATTGTCTATTTTTTTCCCAGGTTTTTTTTTTTTTTTTTTGCTGCCTCCGACGGGCCCCCCTGGGCTGCAGGGCCCATATATATAATTTTTTTTTATTTTGTGTGTATATATAGGGGCCCTGGTGCACTGCTGTGCCCGGGGGCCCAAGATGTTCTTAAGAGGGCCCTGACTATCAACAATGCTCAAGTTGGTTTTCTGTTTAAGAATTTTTTTTTAATCTACCACCAAAAAGCAAGGATTTTGTCACTTGAAAAATAGACCCATAACCATATATCTCCTGACACTAAAAGGTTAAACTATTTCTTTGTTTCTACACTTCACAATTCTCACTAAACACTCCTGCACTTACCAGGCACATAATGCACTCGCTGGATGTGTGTGACTGTGGACTTCTAACACACTCTTTCCTCTTCTGGTTAACTGATATTTTTCATACCTACTTATTACTGTTTCTACAATAAGTGTGGAGCTTATCTGGAGTTTAAACTGATGGACTGAAAGCCGACACTGAGTCTATTTATCAGATTTATACAATGTGAGCACTCAACCAATACGGTTTTATTTGGTTAAGAGCAAGACTTAATCTGCTTTGCAGCAATGAACGTTGACTATTCTGAGCTGTAACAACGAATGAAAAGTGTAATATTACCTCTTTCCTTGGGCGGGTCCGGATTTCATATTTTCTCCCTGCAGGCCAAGGGTGTTTAGTTTTTTTTATTATTAAAATGGATGTTTTATGATGCGTTCTCCTTTTTTAGTAATTATATTACACTATTATTGACTGCAAGAGTCCGTGTTTCTAAAAAGAATTAGCCTACAAATAGGACAAAGGGTATAATGGAGCGCCAGGGCCGGATTTACCGCTAGGCAACCTAGGCACCTGCCTAGGGCCTAGCGGCTCTTGGGGGGGGGCACAGCTGGGGGGGACAGGAGCAATTAAAAAAAAAAAATGTTGGTCCCTCCTGTGGGGGGTAGGGGGGTGCCACGAATCAGGGGAGGGGGGGTTCGGGTGCTGTGAGTCGGGGAAGGAGCAACATGGGGCTAGTGTGGTGGCTGATCTCCTCCCTCCTCTGTGTGGCCTGCTGTGTGTCACATGGGACATGCACTACATCATAAGTGCCGTCCCATGTGTGAAGGGGATGAATACTCCACAGCTCCTACAAGGAAAAAGGTAAGTTGGGGGAGGGGTGGGGTAGTATATTAAGTGTGTGTCCCCACTGCGTCCGCGTATTGTGTGTGTGTCCCCACTGCGTCCGTGTATTGTGTGTCCCCACTGCGTGCGTCTATTATGCGCGTGTGAGGGGCCACTGTGTGCAAGTAATATGCGTGTGTGAGGGGCCACTGTGTGTGTGAAGGGGGGGGCCCAAACCGATATCTTGCCTAGGGCCCCATGAGGTGTAAATCCGGCTCTGGAGCGCTCATTGCTATTCACATGCGCTTAGTTACGCCGCATCCACATAGGCTATAACCTCTCCAGGGGTTTCCAATTCGCAGTCTTGAGTGGGTTGCTGTCACAAAATGACCACTCTGTACATAAAGATATCTGCAACTTAATTTTTATTTCTCTCAAATATTTGGAGCTGTTCATCTTGAATTTCAACTAAAGTTTTGAAAAATTACTAAAATTTTACTACTGTTTCTCCACAATTAAAACAGCAATTGTCACAAATCTTCAGCACAGCTGTGAAAAAGTACTGAAAGTTCTAAAGGACAAAACTATAAATTTATAACTGGGAGAGTGAGAACACAAAGTAGAGACATGATACTGCCAAATGGCAGCGCTAGACCATGGCTATAAACTCTGTTCTCCAAGCAAATATTGTGTCAGCCCTGAAATTCTCTTCTTGCAATATTGCTGCTGCCTAATAGATAATGTTACTGCTTGCTAATTCCTAATTATTTTGCTATTTTAAACAATGCAGATTCAGGGTTGTTTTAAGAGCTTAGAGGACCCTAACTAAAAGTGCAACAAATGGGCCCTGAAATTATTCAACCCACATGAGTAGAAGATTGTAGCTTTATTGTAGTGTTTCCCAAACCCAGTCCTTGGGGGATCCCCTAACAGTGCATGTTTTCCATATCTCCTTGCTGTATACATTGACTGGCATGTAACAGATCCACAGGTGCTATAGTTATTTCACATGTCACCGGGAAAACCTGCACTGTTATGGATCCTGAGGACTGGGTTTGGGAAACACTACTTTATTGCTAATCTTAAGCAAGATGGCACTACAAGGCCAAGATTGACATTTGCACTTTCTTTCAGTTCGAGGTGCATTACACCCTGTGTCTTGAAAACGTGTCTACTTTAAGATATTAGTGGGTTCAGGGTAACAATCCCATTAGTGGAAATTCTGTATACAAAAAGTAGGATGTAAGAATTTTTTTTGAGAGCAAAATAGTTTCACTGATACATTTAGTCTGTAAAGTGGCTTATTATACTTTTAGAACTTCAGAGGCAAAATCAGAGATCTGTTAGGACTCGGGACAGTTATGTCTTGGGCTAGGTGTATGGTTAGACTTGGATTAAAACTTAATTTAGGTTCAGATTTAGAAATTTGGCTAATGTAACAGCAATGTAAGAGTAAGTATTTATCTTAGAAGATTGAGACTAGTATTTGGGCTACAGGGTTTTTTTTTTAATTTTTCCCAATTTCTTATGTTCATATTTATCTTGAAGGATGAAACTAACCCATTACAAAGAAGAACCTCTTTTCCTACTAGTACAACCTTTTACCCTTTTGTGATGCAAGTGGTTTTACATAGCCGTCTACCCCTGGGTTTATTCTGGTCAACTTGCTCCTCTCTCCCCTTTTCTCAGGCTCTGTGGGGTATTTAATAACCAATTTAGTACTTGAGAAGACATGTTTTAGTTAATGTACAAATACAGATGGTGGATCAATAGGCCCCCAGACCATCTCACGGTGAGATATCACTCCTTTATTTAAGCCTACTAATTGAAAGGTAGCACATATATTTGGCAGTGATTTGCAAGTGAGCATCAGAGCTAACACTCACTCACCATGGGGATTTTCACTCTGTTCCTTGTGGTACACTGTCTCACACCTGGTTTCTCTCTTTTGTTCCAGATGGACGTCACACCCTACATTTACCTGAACTCTTGTCCCTCTATTTGTCCCGTCAGTGCACTCACTGTCGGCAGACAAGCTGGCAGTGTCAGACAGGGCACACTATCAGCCCCAGCATGCCCATCTCTCAGTTTACATGCAGTGCTCACTAAACCCTAAAGTCCAATCAGATTGGTCTCAATACACTTACAGTCTCAATGTAGGTCAGTGCTTGGCAAGATGGTGACCTCAAGTGGAATAGAACTTCCTGAAGGTAACTTAAATGGTAATACTTAGACCCAGAAGCTGACCACACCACCGGGCATTTAAATCCTCTGATCCTACCACAGGTCCTATGACATGGTATGCCAAATAAGCTAATCATCCTGTCTACTAACTGTTGAGTGTTAAAGGTCCCCACCCTCCCTCCTTCCCCATTCCTTCCATCCTGGAAATACTGAATGGATTGCTTAAAATAAGCTGCCATTGCACAAGTATTTCTGGTACTGAAAACGTCTTTGCATTATTATTTTATTTGTACAAATTTCCAGGCCAGTGAATGTTTGTTTGCACAATAAATGTCACATTTTTTATCATTTTACAGAGAATGTGATTTTTTTTTGAGGAAAGGAAAAAGTGTAAATCCCACCATGAAATTCTTGTAATCTGTGTTTAATCTTTGATTAAAATGACGTCTGTGACTGAAGTATTCACACGTGAACTTTATCTAACTGGATGACCGATGAGCAGACATTACACTCTATCTACACTAACACCACTACACATACCCCACAATTTTCCTACACGTTTCCCTCTGTCCATGTATGTCTATAATTATAGAACTGAAGAAGCACACGCCTATACGGGGTATCCATGTAGAGAGTGGCAATAGGGTACCCTGGGAAGGGAATAAGAGGCTGGTTGAGGAATATTATAAGCTTGCCTGAAGAGATACGTTTTCATAGAATGGTTGAAGGTCGGAAGACTAGAAGAAAGTCTTATTGTGTGAGGGAGTGAATTGCACAAAGTGGGTGCAGTCCAAAAAATATCCTGTAAACGGGAAAGGGAGGAAGTGATGAGCATGGAAGAGAGACACAGATCTTGTGCAGAACGGAGGTGTCGAGTTGGGAGATATTTTGAGAAAAGTGAAGAGAAGTATGTTGGTGCAGTTATGTTGATGGCTTTGTATTAGGGATGTGCACCGGCGACTTTTGAGGTCTCGTGTTTTGTGTTTTGGATCCGGATTTTCGTTATTTTTGAGGTTCGGATTTGTCTCGCAAAACACTTGACGAAAGGTCTCGGTTCGGATTTAAGGTATTGGATTCGGATTTTTTTTGAAAAAAACATAAAAAGTTTAAAAATCAAGTTTTTGGGCTTATTTTCACTCCTAGGCTATTATTAACCTCAATAACATTCAATAACAAGCATTTCCACTAATTTACAGTGTATTGTGAACACCTCACAATATAGTTATTAGTCCAAAACGTTGCAACAAGGTATCTTTCTGGACTGCGTAGAGGAGTGGGTCACCACAATATATATTAAAAACCCTGAACTTTTATGAATCGCACCAATAAATGTACCTGGACTGCGTAGAGGAGTGGGTCACCACAATATCTTAAAAACCCTGAACTTTTATGATTCGCACCAATAAATGTACCTGGACTGCGTAGAGGAGTGGGTCACCACAATATCTTAAAAACCCTGAACTTTTATGATTCGCACCAATAATTGTACCTGGACTGCGTAGAGGAGTGGGTCACCACAATATCTTAAAAACCCTGAACTTTTATGATTCGCACCAATAATTGTAC
Organism: Mixophyes fleayi; assembly: GCF_038048845.1. NCBI lineage: Eukaryota > Metazoa > Chordata > Amphibia > Anura > Limnodynastidae > Mixophyes > Mixophyes fleayi. The sequence goes on along the minus strand of NC_134404.1, from coordinate 338,641,696 downwards.
CTGGACTGCGTAGAGGAGTGGGTCACCACAATATCTTAAAAACCCTGAACTTTTATGATTCGCACCAATAATTGTACCTGGACTGCGTAGAGGAGTGGGTCACCACAATATCTTAAAAACCCTGAACTTTTATGATTCGCACCAATAATTGTACCTGGACTGCGTAGAGGAGTGGGTCACCACAATATCTTAAAAACCCTGAACTTTTATGATTCGCACCAATAATTGTACCTGGACTGCGTAGAGGAGTGGGTCACCACAATATCTTAAAAACCCTGAACTTTTATGATGCGCACCAATAATTGTACCTGGACTGCGTAGAGGAGTGGGTCACCACAATATCTTAAAAACCCTGAACTTTTATGATTCGCACCAATAATTGTACCTGGACTGCGTAGAGGAGTGGGTCACCACAATATCTTAAAAACCCTGAACTTTTATGATTCGCACCAATAATTGTACCTGGACTGCGTAGAGGAGTGGGTCACCACAATATCTTAAAAACCCTGAACTTTTATGATTCGCACCAATAATTGTACCTGGACTGCGTAGAGGAGTGGGTCACCACAATATCTTAAAAACCCTGAACTTTTATGATTCGCACCAATAATTGTACCTGGACTGCGTAGAGGAGTGGGTCACCACAATATCTTAAAAACCCTGAACTTTTATGATTCGCACCAATAATTGTACCTGGACTGCGTAGAGGAGTGGGTCACCACAATATCTTAAAAACCCTGAACTTTTATGATTCGCACCAATAAATGTACCTGGACTGCGTAGAGGAGTGGGTCACCACAAGATATATTAAAAACCCTGAACTTTTATGATTCGCACCAATAAATGTACCTGGACTGCGTAGAGGAGTGGGTCACCACAATATCTATTAAAAACCCTGAACTTTTATGAATCGCACCAATAAATGTACCTGGACTGCGTATAGGAGTGGGTCACCACAAGATATCTTAAAAACCCTGAACTTTTATGAATCGCACCAATAAATGTACCTGGACTGCGTAGAGGAGTGGGTCACCACAATATATATTAAAAACCCTGAACTTTTATGATTCGCACCAATAAATGTATCTGGACTGCGTAGAGGAGTGGGCACTGGGCACCACAATAAAATATATAAAAAACCTTCAACAGATCTGCATTACACTACACATACGGCTGCTCCTCCATCCTCTCCATCATATACATGTTGGAGTTTTAGCGTGTGACAACCTCTTGTTTTTGATAATGTCAGTGCATTTGGAATATTTTTCAATTTGCCCCACACCACTGAATGTACTTTATCTATGATACGCAATACGCATCTATCTATCTTGACTGCGTAGTGTGGTGGCCCCGGTACACAATTTGGTACCGAGGCCACAATATAATTAAAAAACCCTCCACGTGTCGGAATTCCACCAAACAAGTATCTGGACTGCATAGTGGGGTGGCCCCGGTACCCAATTTGATACCGGGGCCACAATACCTCCTCCAAACATGCTACAGACAATTCGTCATTGAGAGACCCCAGACAGACAGGGTCGAAGTGTTATTGTTTGACTTTGTAAACCCAAAAAAATGTCCCTGTTGCACATAGTCGTGCAATGAAGACTGACTTTTTCATTTAAAGGCACGATCTTTAAAGTGTAGTGTTTGTAAGTCTAAGTCATATTATACTTTTGGTAAAATTGGTTTTTTTTGTTCCTCTTTATGGTAATTAATTAGTAATAGAATTAAAGTAGGAAATAGAATTAAATAGAATTAAAGTAGGAAATAGAGTGGTATAGAGTTGTAGTGTGGTATAGATAGAGTGGTCCACACAATATAATAATAAAACCCTCAACTGGTCTGAATTCCACCAAACAAGTATCTTGACTGCGTAGTGTGGTGGCCCCGGTACACAATTTGGTACCGGGGCCACAATACCTCCTCCAAACATGCTACAGACAATTCGTCATTGAGAGACCCCAGACAGACAGGGTCGAAGTGTTATTGTTTGACTTTGTAAACCCAAAAAAATGTCCCTGTTGCACTTGCACATAGTCGTGCAATGAAGACTGACTTTTTCATTTAAAGGCACGATCTTTAAAGTGTCAGAAAGAGAGAGAAGACACAGGAGAGGAGAGTTGTAGCTGGGGACCTGGGGTGGAAGCTCCCAGGCTCCCCCAGCATTGCCTGGAAGTCTGAGCGTGGTGACTGAGCCAGGGCAAGGAATGTGTGCCCTGGATGAGGGGGAGAACTCCATGCCACTATAGTGAACCCAAGAGAGAGGGGGACACTGCACATGGAAGAGGCCCTGGAGTGAGGGCTGCTACAAGAGGCATGGTAGCTGTAGTGTCAGATCCTGAGGCTGAGAGTACACAGAGTGACGTGTCAGAGCACAGGAGACATTATCCCCGCAGAGGAGGGATGAGCTGCAGTTGAGAGGTATGTTGTTGAAATAGGACATGCACACTTTAACAAACCAATCATTTCAGCGACAGGGCCTACCAAACAACTTTGACTGAAATGATTGGTTTGTTTGGGCCCCCACACCAAAAAAGCTATTCATCTCTCCCTGTACAGACTAAACAGGCTCTACTGAGGCAAGATGTCGTCCTCATCCTCAACCTCTGATTCCTCTCCCCCTACAGTGTCTACTTCCTCCTCATCACACATTATCAATTCGTCCCCGCTGGACTCCACAACCACAGGTCCCTCTGTAGTATCTGGAGGGCAGTGCTGTACTTCATTGAGGAATTGATTATTCATTTTTATAAACATCATTTTTTCAACGTTGTGAGGAAGCAACCTCCTTCGCCGCTCACTGACCAGGTTCCCCGCTGCACTAAAAACTCTTTCCGAGTACACACTGGAGGGGGGACAACTCAGGTAAAATAGAGCCAGTTTGTACAGGGGCTTCCAAACTGCCTTTTTTTCCTGCCAGTAACAATATGGACTGTCTGACATGTCTACTTGGATGGTGTCAGCAAAGTAATCATCCACAATTTTTTCTATTGTCACAGCATCCAATGCAGCGAGAGTAGACATGTCTGCAATGGTTGGCAGGTCCTTCAGTCCGGACCAGATGTTATCAGCATCCCCGCCAGTGCCTCTTTTGGGAAAACTGAGCTTTTTCCTCGCAGCCATAGATGTGGAAGAAAATGAGGGTGGAGCTGTTGGCATGTCACGGTCCTCTTCAGAGGACAATCTCCTGACCAGCAGGTCTTTGCACCGCTGTAGACTTGTGTCCGCCGGAAACAGAGACACAACATACGCTTTAAACCGAGGATCGAGCACGGTGGCCAGAATGTATTCCTCTGACTTTAAAAGAGTGACCACCCTCGGATCCTGGCAAAGCGTACGAAGGGCTACATCCACAAGAGCTACATGCTTGCTGTAATCGCAATGGCTTACCAGCTCCTCCCTCACTTTCTCCAGCTGCTTCTGCAACAGCCTGATCAGGGGAATGACCTGACTCAAGCTGGCAGTGTCGGAACTGACTTCTCGTGTGGCAAGTTCAAATGGCTGCAGAACCTTGCACAACACGGAAATCAGTCTCCACTGCGCTTGACTCAGGCGCATCCCCACTCCTTTGCCTATGTCGTAGGTGGCTGTGTAGGCCTGAATGGCCTTTTGCTGCTCCTCCATCCTCTGCAGCATATAGAGGGTGGAGTTCCAGCGCGTCACAACCTCTTGTTTGAGGTGATGGCAGGGCAGGTTCAAGCTTTTTTGATGTGCCTCTAGTCTGCGGTAGGCACTGGCTGAATGCCGAAAGTGTCCAGCAATTTTGCTGGCCACCGCAAGCATCTCCTGCACACCCCTGTCACTCTTGAGGTAATGCTGCACCACCAAATTAATGGTGTGGGCAAAACATGGGACGTGCTGGAAATTGCCCATATTTAATGCCCGCACAATGTTACTGGCATTGTCTGACACCACAAATCCCCATGAGAGTCTAAGTGGGGTAAGCCACTGGGAGATAATTTCCCTCATTTTCTCTAATATGTTGTCAGCGTTGTGCCTCTTATTAAAGCCTGTAATGCACAATGTTGCCTGCCTTTGCATGAGCAGCCATTTTGTAGATGCTGCTACTGATGCAGCTGTTGCTGTTGCTGCGGAAGGGGATGCATCTACCCAGTGGGCTGTCACAGTCATATAGTCCTTCGTTTGCCCAGAACCACTTGTCCACATGTCCGTGGTTAAGTGGACAGTGGGTACAACCGCATTTTTAAGAGCACTGAGGACACTTGATCGTACTTCTCTGTACATTTTTGGTATCGCCTGCCTAGTGAAGTGGAATCTCGAGGGGATTTGGTACCGGGGACACAATACCTCCATCAACCCTCTAAATCCCACTCCACTGATGGCGGACACCGGGCGCACGTCTAACACCAACATTGCAGTTACAGCCGCAGTTATACGCTTTGCAATAGGGTGACTACTATCGTATTTGGTGGTCATGGCAAACGACTGTTGGACGGTCAATTGTTTGGTGAAAGACTTAGCGGTCTTACGACTTCCCCTCTGGGAAGATGACCGACTAACAGCAGCAACAGCAGCAGTGGCAGTAGTAGGCGTACCGCTGCAGGATTCCTCGGATGAATCCCGTATTGAGGAGGACTCAGTCTGCTGCTGACTTGGGCTGCAGGACTGAATCTGATGGAGATTGTGGAGGAAGTTGACGAGGAGGGTGTTGCTGGTGTGTATCCAACTGGACCACGGGATTTAGGTGTCCCTGTACCGATGAGGGTCCTAGCCCCAGTTCCTGAACTAACCACTGAACTATGAAGGTTATTCAGGTGACGTATAAGGGAGGATGTTCCTAGGTGGGCAAGATCCTTACCCCTGCTTATTTGAGCTTTACATAAGCTACATATTGCCATACATTGGTTGTCTGGATTTGGATAAAAATAACTCCAGACCGAAGAGGTGCATTTTTTGGTCTTCTGACCAGGCATGACGATGGGCTTTTTCATCCCATGGACATCAGCTGTTTCCCCCCCTGGTGCCTCATTTACAATAACCACATCACCATCCTCATCATCAAGTTCCTCCACAGCGCCAGCTACATCATCAATAGCCTCCTCCCGAGCCACCTCTTCCCGTACAGTGATGGGAAGGTCAGGCTTGACAACCACCAACACCCTTGGACTCGCCTTGGGGATTTGTGATAATTTCTCTTTAGAAGGCAGAGTTGTTTGCTGTTTTGTTGCTGACAGCATAACTCTCTTCAATTTTTTGTAGGGGGGGGGAGGAGGAGGAGGGCTAAGATCCGTGGGTGAAGCTGAACCACTAGTCATGAACACGGGCCAGGGCCTAAGCCGTTCCTTGCCACTCCGTGTCGTAAATGGCATATTGGCAACTTTACGTTTCTCCTCAGATGATTTTAAGTTTCTCTTTTTGCTACTTTTTCTTAACTTGGGCTTTTTGGATTTTACATGCCCGGTACTACGAGATTGGGCATCGGGCTTGGAAGACGACGTTGATGGCATTTCATCGTCTATGTCATGACTAGTGGCAGCAGCTTCAGCATTAGGAGGAAGTGGGTCTTGATCTTTCCCTACTTTATCCTCCAAATTTTTGGTCTCCATTATATGTAGCACAAGATACTGCAGAATGTGTGAACTTGGTAATATTGCAGTACCAATGGACTTATACTGCTGGATTGGTTTTGCAAATTTGGTTATAATTATTATTTTTTATTTTTTTTTTAAATTTTTTATTTTTTTTTACTTTTTTCTTATTTTTAAAAAACTTGGGAATAGTGGGGAAATAACTATGCCCTTAGAAGCACAGAGCACAGGACACAGCACCACTGGACTGAACAGGACACGGCACAGGACCCAGCAGCACTACGGAACTCAGCAGGACAGAGCACAGGACACAGCACCACTGGACTGATACTGCAGAATGTGTGAACTTGGTAATATTGCAGTACCAATGGACTTATAATGCTGGATTGGTTTTGCAAATTTGGTTATAATTATTATATATTTTTTTTTTTTTTAAATTTTTTATTTTTTTTTACTTTTTTTTTATTTTTTAAAAACTTGGGAATAATGGGGAAATAACTATGCCCTTAGAAGCACAGAGCACAGGACACAGCACCACTGGACTGAACAGGACACGGCACAGGACCCAGCAGCACTACGGAACTCAGCAGGACAGAGCACAGGACACAGCACCACTGGACTGATACTGCAGAATGTGTAAACTTTGTAATATTGCAGTACCACTGGACTTTTACTGCTGAATGTGTGAACTTGGTAATATTGCAGTACCAATGGGCTTATACTGCAGGATTGGTTGTGAAAATTTTGTGGTAATTAAAAAATATTAAAGTAGTTTTTGGTATTTTTTAAAAAAAACTTTTTTTTATTTTTTTAAACACAGGGGAATATTGGGGAAATAACTATGCCCTTAGAAGCACAGAGCACAGGACACAGCACCACTGGACTGAACAGGACACAGCACTGGACCCAGCAGCACCACTGACCTCAGAAGGACAGAGCACAGCACACAGCACCACTGGACTGATACTGCAGAACACAGCACAGCACAGCACAGCACAGCACAGCACAGCACAGCACTAAACAGCACAGAACTAAACAGCACAGAACTAAACAGCACAGAACTAAACAGCACAGAGGACCACCTAACACACCCTCCCTCTACCCTGATCAATGCCCGAGTGAAGATGGCGGCGACTAGCGGGGAATTTATAGGATCCGAGTATCGCGAGATCCGACAACGGGATTATGAGTCAGAGCCTCAGTTTCACTTTTGAATTTGGCGCCAATACCCGGATCTGTCTCGGATCCGACTCGGATCCGCAACGTTCGGGTGGGCTCGGATTTCAGAAATCCGAGTGCGCTCATCCCTACTTTGTATGTTATAAAAATAATTGTATATTGTATTTGATAGAGAAAGCAAACAGGAAATTGATCAGGCAATCGATCATTCTAGCTGTTGCATGCAATATAGGTTGTAGGGGTGGGAGTCTGGTTCAGGGAAAACCAGTATGGAGGGAATTGCAATAGTCAATGTGGGAGATGATAAGGGAACGAATAAATGTTTTTGCAGTGTTCTGTGTGAGATATATGCATATTCTGGAAATGTTTCTTAGATTTAAGTAAAATTATTTAGATAAAGATCAGATTTGGGAAAGACAGAATAGTTCTGAGTCAAGTATCACACCCAGGCAGCAAGTTTGGAGGTAAGATTTACTGTCAGAAACAGAGATGTCAGGTAGGTAACTTCTGCTGGCTGATGGGTTTATTATTAGCTCTGCTTTTATAATATTGAATTTGAGTTGTTGAGAAGACATCCAAGATGAAATGGCAGAAAGAGACAACACAGATGTCGAGAGATCAGAAGAGGATATATAAATTTGTGTATTATCCGCATAGAGATGATACTGAAATCCAAAGGAGCTTATTAGTTTTCCAAGAGAAGTGGTGTAGATAGAGAATAGCAGAGGACCTAGGACTGAGCCTTGTGGTCTCCAACTAATAAAGGAAGCGGAGCAGAGGTGGATCCAAAGAAATAAACACTGAAAGAGCTATTAGATAGGTAGGATGAGAACCAGGATAGAACAGTGTCTTCAAGACCTAGGGATTGTAGTGTTTGTATGAGGAGAGAGTGGTCAACAGTGTCACATGCAGCAGAGAGATCCAGGAGAAGTAGAAGAGAGTAATCACCTTTAGTTTTAGCTGTAATCAGATCATTAAAAATCTTACTCTTACTAGTGCAGTTTCTGTGGAGTGTTGGAATATAGGGTAATTGTCCACTAAAGGATGTTTAGCCTAAGAGGCCTTACACACATGATTGACAGCTTTGGATAACAATACATTTGTAATATTGGTATCAAGCTGATCCTGGCCACTCATGTCTAGGAATCCCTAGTGAATTGATAGAATGTTGGATCAGCCCTGAAGCTGTCTCCTTTGTAGGTGACAAGTCCACCTTTTACACCATACTTTGAAAAAATATTTTGTTCTTGTTCGTAAACTGGCAGAAATAAAGCATCTTTTATCTGATTCTCAGTGATGTTAATTTGTAGAGCCCGACTCCCTGGGCTTATCTGGTATGAAAAACACATAATCCTGTGATCAACACAGTGTGGCAAATGACCTTCATAAATATACTACAGCTTCTTGCACAGTTTGGACCAAGAGTATATTTTATCTCTGTTTCAGGAAAATCAATATGAACAAAAAGGCTCTCTTGTTTTCTGATGTAGCACGTACGATGTCTATGTGGTCAGGGAGTTCTTTGATACAAAGTGGAGGCCTTTGGATAGGGGTCGGCCACGTGAACTGTATGTAATTCATAGGATGACATCAATAGGGGACTCCTGGGACAGTGTTAAGTCTGATTTTAATGGTAGGGGAGACGTCTATAACCAATCCATTCTATCAAGCGTGTGACATTTACAGTTTTACTGATAAGAGTAGGGACAGTCCTTAAGCAAAAACTAAATCTAAAATGCAGGAGGTATTTTGGCCATTGTCAAACGTATGTGTACAGGGGAATCAAGAGATGGGACAATTGATCTGTGTGAAGTTGAAATTCATAGAGTCATTCTGTGAAACAACCTTGATTCAGATGAGATTCTGAGAAAATAAAAACGCCCCCCGTAGAATCAGATCAATAGCTCAGAAACAAACACAAAGGAGTTACAATGTAGCAGTCACCACTTATAACCTTATAAGTGGTAGTTGGAAACTAATTCTAGAGTTGGATTCATTTGTGCTCAGAACATGTGCAGGAAAAGACGTGCGCAGAAAATAGTAGACGTGTGTTGAGTCTAGAGATGTTCATAGACCTCCGAGATGTGTCCGTATCTAATTATGTCGCAATTGCCTGCCCCCGTTCCACCTCTCCAGATAGAGGGGACGCAAGTCAATGATATAACGTATGTGAGTGCATTTTTGGTACACATGCACAGTATGAAAATTGGTATACACCCTACTGTAAAAGACTTGGATCACCCTGGGTCAATTCCTTGAACTTTACCTCCCTTGGTCCTTATTCTCAGACAGCCCCACCATTATTTTAGATATTCTCAACATCCCAATTGATTATCTTTGTACCTCCAAACTAGACTCTCTAACCTTCTCTCTTGGCCTTTCCCAGTGGACTGACCCTTCTACTCACCGGGATAGCCAAGGCATTAATCTTATTTTCTCCAGACTTTGTTCAGTTTCTGATTTATTTAACACTCCTTTTTACTCTCTCAGAACAAGACATGATCACCTGTATTTTCTCCTCCACTACTTTAATCTCTGCTCTCTTCAACAACTTGAACAAGACACCTCATACCTACAGAAGTCTCAGTTCTCTAAATTTTCAACAGCTTTCCACTTCACTACATCAACTTCATTTCCCCAATTTCTCCATTCTCCTGTCCTAATCAGGCATTATCACATCTTAATAACACCTTGGCAACAGTCCTTGTGGCTCCAGCTACTTTTTCTTTTCAGTGTCAACTACGGTCTCTGCTATAGTAACTAAAGAAATATGCTGCCTTCAAAAACTATCCTGCAAAGTCTCCTACTTCTCATGACTTGGTCAAATTTATTGCTGTCTATCACTCCTACCAAAATTCTCTGGACACTGCCATACAAATATGCTTCCAAACTCCAATCTCCACTCAGACTTCTAACCCCAAACAATTATTTATTCCATTCAAATCTCTTCTTAATTCTTCCACACCAACCGCTCCAGCCATTATCATTGTTGAAGATCTATTTTAAGGACAGGATTGGCAAGATCCAATATGAAATGGTAGCCTCTTCCCTGATCAACAAACCTCTCCTGTACACTTTGACCTTTTGTGATCCAACACATGAATGCAGTATCTACTATTTTTCCCCACTGTACCAGATTAACAAGAAAAACATTCCATCTGTCAACACCCAAGGCCCTATAAGCTTCTTGGGAGGTTTGAATACACTCACCAGACGTACTACCTTTCCTCAAACAGCCTATTGTAAATAGGCTGGGCTTGCCTTGCCACCGTCCCCTTTCCTTATCCCAAATTGTGCCCCTCTAAATGCAGTAGGACTGGCTTGCTGCTGCCACCACTAGGCTCCTTAGCGGCTTCCAGAACCGGTTCCTTCTGGGTAACTCTCGCTGCTAGTGTACCTCCTCAATGGGCACCTGGGCTGGTCTCCCAGACCTCTTCCTTTAGATCAGGGTTGCTATGGATGGTTCCCACTGGCCTATCACACTGGCCAGAGCTGCGGGGTAGCAGGCAGAGCGTTGGTACTGGATGCTGGGTCCCAACCTCAGAACAGCCGGATAACGATTGGTCTAATCTGTAGGTCAAAGGAATTACAGCAGGAAAATAGGTGTCAAAGCAGGATCTTGAAGCAGTGATGTTTTATTAGCTCAAGCAGTCCTAATAAGTACAGTTACATGCCAGTTTGTGGTACTAGTGATCTTTCCAGGAGTTACAGATAGAATAATACATTACATAGTCCATCAGTGCTCTTTTTATACAGATTCTGACTTTCATGTGGGCAGGGGGTAACCCTGATCCCAGCTAGCACTTCATTGTCTGAGATATTATATCCGAGGATTAGCATCGGGATGCAATATGTTCTCTAACCATGGAGTTAATGCAATTTAACTTAAAAAATTCACATCAATCTGTGATTTCCTATATCACTTGTCTACATCCTGAGTCTACATTGTTCAGACAGGTTCTAAGATACAGGAAGAAAAACAAGCCCGAAAGGTAACGGCCTCCTGCTGTGCCTTCAGGTTGAAAAAGTGTCAGTCACTGAGATGAAAAGGTCTAGCTAACATGACATTACCTGCCTTCAGAAAGTGCAGAAAACAAATTTCATCCAGAAAAGATACAAAACCAAATCATGACATACTGTCTCAGAAATCAATACATTTCCATATATAATACATACCAATACAAAAAACGGTACATTTGCACTGATATAAATTTGCACACTACGCTATTAATTAAAAAACATTTAAACAATTATTTATAACTAATCCAGCCACACACTTAAAAAATAAAAATTAATAATCTACTTTAGATTTCAGCATCACCTACAGGTTGATTATACCCAAATGTATGTATCTTCTCTGGATCACTCTCCATCTGTGTTAGCCCACATAACTGGTTGTGTTTAATGGTATTTCATCTTTTGAAGTCATCATCTCACCTCAAACTCAGTCTTTCTAAAACTGAGCTCAGAATTTTTCCAACAGTCAACAGAAACTGTGTACTTAACATCTGTATTTCTGTTGACAACACAACAATAAACCCTACCCCTTAAGTTCGCTGCTTGGGTGTCACCCTTAACTCTTATTGTTTATTACATTTAATTGGTATCCAAATCATGTTTCATATATCTGAAAAATGTCTCCATAAAATGCACATATCTGACACAAGATACTGCGAAACTTTAATTTGTGCGTTCATCATTTCCTGCATTAAATACCGTAATTCCATTCTTACTGATCTTCCCTTAACCAACATTGGTTACCTGTACTTTACTGAATCCAATATAGTAACATATAAACCCATTAACAAAACTACACCCATACACAGCGTACAAATTCAAAATATCTCCCAACCCAGTCCCTCAATCCCTCCACTCTGCCTAAGTTCTGTGCCTCGTATACAGTATTATGTGCTCGCATTTCCAGGACTTCAATCAGGCTGTACTCATGCTTTGGAATATCCTCCCTTGTATAACAAGACTTTTATCTAGCCTCCAAACCCCTATTTAAGCAAGTTTACCAATTTTCGAACATATGGGTTTTTAAGGAACGTTTAAAGCATTGAAGGCTAGAATACAATCTGATTGGATGTGGGAGTGTGTTCCATAGGTGTGAAGTGGCACAGTAAAAGTTCGTAGGCTGGAGCTGATGGGCCCCTCATTGGCAGGGAATAGAGAGCAGGAGGGAGCGTGGGTTGAGATGAGGTTGGAGTTTCACTGCTTAGCTCGTTTTCCCCATTGCTCTCTGGCTGGACCAATATGCAATCTGTGGCAATTAACTGCATTAATCAAATTCTATTTTCCTATAGATTGTAAGTTTGCGAGCAGGATCCTATTACCTCTTTGTCTGTTTTGTTTTATTAATTTGTTTGTTCCCAATTGTAAATTTCTGTGACGGATGCTGCTATTTAGATAATAATAATAATAATAATAATAATATTTTTCCAGTATTATATACATGAGCAAAATATTGGTATTAGAAAGTTATTCAAGAACTAATATTCATGGCAATGCAGCCTCTCAATCAGTAGGATCTAGTGCACCATAAAAAGTGGTCATGAAGGGGCTCAGCTATGTCATTCCCCTTAAATTCTCATTAATATTCTTCAGCCAACAAAATGGCTGCCTCCGCTGCGTCTGAGCTATCGGTGGCAGTATTGTTAAACGTCCTGCACCCAGCTGTGCTGTATACTGAAAATTCCAGGAAGACACAGGTGGATGTGTACCGTGGAGAATGCTCACGTCAAGGCAAAACGCAAAGCTCTACTTTATCGTAAGACTTATAGCATGGAACTATGGAAGTCAAATAATTGGATGACGTAGGCTAAATGAATTAATATTGATTTACCGTGCATTTGCAATCAGTACGCCAGGTGTAGTGACATAATCGCACAGATTAATAACACACACTCACATTCACACTTACACTTGTAAATAGAGTTGTAAAAGTTCCAATTCACACTTGATTATTTAATAAATGAATTAAAGGTAATTTATACAGATACTATTATAGTAAAGGTATTTATGGTTCAGGTCCTCTAAAACATATAGATTTTGGTCTCATATTAATGCATATTTCACCGGCGGTAACCTGGTTTTGACAGAGTAGCGACCGCATCTTGGTCACTAGTTATGAGAAATATTAGATTATAACTTGAAAGCACTCTTCTTATCGGTCTGTTTAAACCGGTTCTTCGGCGGGAAGACACGTAGGTAACAGTTGGAGTGAGCCGCCCCCTCTTTGGGAGAAGATCAGACGAACTGACCTATGACCTGCAGTCTACTGGAACATCGTAAACCCTGGACCAATGAAGACCTCTCTTAGTGTTATCTGTGTATATTTAGTGACATCATCAGTGTTTTTTCTAAACTTAACCACATGAAAGCAGCTTCTGATTCAGGAACGATCTCACTCTTTGCCAACAGCCATCAGGATTGAGGAACTGTTCCTGGATCTATCAGTTGTACTTTGTATTATCATTGTGCTCTGCTTAATTTTGCTATTAAATCTCTTTTGTGCTTTGGAACCACATTAATCGCATTGGACAATATTTATTGGTAGCGACAATATGGACATAGCAGAACAAAGACACATAAAGTACTGTAAGTCAGCCACCAATCAGAGATAAACTTAGACCAGCCTATGATAAGCTGCCTATTTAATGTAAACTAGACTAATAAAACAAATACATAGAGGTTATAGCACATGTACGACAATTGGAAAATATTAATAAAAAAAGCTCTAATATTCTGCATTTCCGTGTTGTATCAGATTTGTGCTAAAAACACTTAATTGAATTAGGATATTCATTTTGTGTCAATTATTGGACGGATCCTATTTTCGGTCGTACTCTATAAATCCTCTTAGCAAGTTATTCATAAAGAAGTTAGCCAATAAATAAAAATAATTTTCTAGTACATTGTAGGAAAGTTCCATGAAATGGCCTCTGAAATTACAAAATACATTTCACACACGGTCGCAGGAAAGATGAATGACCCATTTGGCAGCGGCGTGCTGGTGCGGTTTGGCGCACGCTAACATTTAATACAGTAAGAAACAAAACAGGGCGGAGAAACTCTGCAAATTTGTAGCCTAAGTCGGCCATTTAGACAGGGCCGGTGCTAGGGTTCTCGGCGCCCTAGGCAAAATTTCGCCCCCGCCCGCGCCCCCGAACCCCGAACACACTAAATAAAAAAAAATTAGATATAACTTACCTTTTCTTCCTCTAGCTGCTCCTCGCGATGCATGCTGAGAGGGGAGAGGAGGGGGGAGGAACTTTATTCACACTGTCTGTCAGTGACAGACAGTGTGATACCTCAGAGGCACCGCCGGACAGACTATCACATGATCACTGACGTCAGTGTGGACATTGAAAAACTGTGCATCTCTCTCGTGCCGCTGAACCGCTGACTAGATTAGAAAATCCCAGCTCCCTAGGCAACTGCCTAAGGTTGCCTAATGGGAGTGCCGGGCCTGCATTTAGAGTAATAGATATTTCAACAGCCGGCTCGTATTTCTCTCTCTGTGACAAATACATTTTATTATCCATTCCGACAATCATTTTTTATGATATCTGAAGAAGAAGAAATGTTCTGTTACTGGCACAATCTACATATACTTTAAGAGTTTTGCTTTTTTTTTTATCAGTAAAACTATATACAGGAGGTTAATATTTGTTATCTCATAAAAAGTTAAACAAACAGACTATGACCACAATGATCTATTTTTTACTAAACAATTATAACCATCCTTGATATGCACGGGCTATTAGTGCTCCCACTTTACAACCCCAGTTTAAAATACAGACCAAAGCTGGTGTTAAACGTAAATTACTTAATATATACATATTTAAAGGGACTTTACGCTATATTTATAAATATAAAATATTCTGTGTATTTATATTTGTATATTTATTTTCCATTTGTCTACAATAAATATTAGGGATGGCTGCATAAAAGTAGTCTGATTATAAGACTTAGGTGTAAATTTATCAAGAGGCGGGTTTGAAAAAGTGGAGCTGTTGCCTATAGCAACCAATCAGATACTAATTATCATTTATTTAGTACATTCTACAAAATGACAGCTAGAATCTGATTGGTTGCTATAGGCAACATCTCTCTTTCAAACCCGCAGCTTGATACATTTACCCCTTAACCTCTTAGAGCTGAGGTAATATAATTCTCTCGCAATACAATAGTCTAGGGCCATAGGCTAATGCAGTGGATCCCATACTTTTTCAGTTCAAGGCACGCTTAGGGTCTCCATAATTTTATGTACAGATAAAATAGGTTAGTATTCCTTTAATAGGCTGTAATGTCCTTATGTGCAGAGAATACACCAGGCAAAAGTGTTATTATAAAAAGCAGCGGTATAAAGAGAGAGTATATATATATATATATATATATATATATATATATATATATATATTTGTTTATTATTAAGTCTCTCTACTTGTAAATCACAATTGAAAAACTTTAAATAGTGAAAAGAACAAAGACACAATTTGACTGCACTACACTCAAGAACATTAAACACTCAAAACTACAAGGGGAAAAACGACTAATCTGTAATTTTTTGGGTGATTTTGAGATCGTTTTTGTGAACTGATTTTAGTTGCATTATAAGAAATTCACCAGGTACGTTATAGTCAGCACATTCCTGTAGCGACACCAACAGCAACACTTCAAATAGTTAATCTTATAAATTATTACAAATTTCTCTAGTTAGTTAATTGTATCGAAACGTTTTAATCGCTTCAAGTAGTTCTTTGTGTTTAGATTCTGCCAGCTCCTGAATATATATTTCTTCATTAACTCCCGGGATAATTCAATCTTCTTAAAATCAGACGCCCTATAGTAAGATCAAAAATAAAGCATAAACCGTTATTCAGGTTAATAGCAGAAATATACTAATGGTGTTATAGTAATAGTGCCCTAGTAATCTGCTTAATACCAACTTGCTCAGGGGGTGTGTAGGAAGCTACAGAGGCGTTGCGTTTTGGGTCATTGTCTTGATTTCGAGATGTAAGGGGCAAGGATCTTAGTCGTCTATTTATTAAGATTGCTCACATATTAAGATTTGCTATTACTGTTTACCAGCTAATGGCACCTATATGCAACACAATTGTGGCACTACAAGTGCCAGCATGCACACATACAATAGTTTTAATTCAATAATTTCCTTGGGGTTTCCAGCATCTGCGATACATTGAGACATTGCATTGAAATGAATGGGAGAAGCCTCCATTACAGTAATATAAGTGATATGGAATTGTTTGAATATTCAGTCTGGATTACAAATTGGAGTCTAGCAGCCATGATTGTACCTTTATGCTACAGCTTTAATGAAAGTAAGTTTTGCGAGAGATGAATATTTTTATATGAATGTTCATGCTTCTTGGAAGATATATTCTTTGGTAGAGGTGCATGTAATTAATAGATATTCAATCAATGCCAAGCTTAACGTCCCTCTGTGTCAGGGTGCAAAGACCATTGCAAATGTATATTGGTTACCTTATGATCTGACTTAGACTAGATGGTCCGTGTATACACGCGAGTTAATAAACTTGACTCTATCCCATGATCATATCTTCAGACTCCTACTTCAAAACAGCTACGTCGTAAGTAAATGAAACACTGACACAAGTGTTAGCATTTTATACATTGAAATAAGATATACCCTGGGTAGCCACTTAATGTTATTCAAAATCTTCTTTGTTCTTCTATCTTCTTGTAATCCAATCGTACAATTATAATCCATCTTAAATAAAATGAAACATTAACAATGTGTGAGTGTTCTATTTACAGTACTCACTGTATGTTAGTAAAATGGACAAGGAGTACGAGTGACCAATCCAGATTCAGGATTTTATTTTTCCCAAGAGCTTTTCAGTGATAACTTATTGGAGAGGGAGTAATGATATTTTGCCTCTCTCTTATAGACATTGAGCCTTGCTCTGAATATTATTCATTACACAGTTTTTCCCATTAATGAGAATGGGGTTCCCAGCTCATGCAGATAGGGCAGCACAGTGGCCTAATGGTTAGCACTTCTGCCTCACAGCCCTGGGGTCATGAGTTCGATTCCCGACCTTGGCCTTATCTGTGTGGAGTTTGTATGTTCTCCCCGTGTTTGCGTGGGTTTCCTCCGGTTGCTCCGGTTTCCCTATTCTGTCTGTCTGTGTGTGCTAGGGAATTTAGACTGTAAGCTCCAATGGGGGCAGGGACTGATGTGAGTGAGTTCTCTGTGCAGCGCTGCGGAATTAGTGGCGCTATATAAGTAACTGATGATGATTTGCTTCAATAAGACATCTGCTGGTAAGATAGGGTACTGCATATTAATACATTTAATTGACACTTGGCATTTTGGAAAAAATAGGCGATGTGATACAATGTAATACAATGTGTATCCATGAAGCATCATGGCATGTTACATGAATGGCAGTGTAACACTACAGATGTCTATTTATCTCTTATTACATCTGAAGTTTATCTTTTATAAAGTAAAAAAAAAAACTATGTTCCATTACCCTGTTAATCTAATTGGGTGCATAAAGTTTATTTGACATAAAATGAATGTATCGGAGTGATGTGATCGGGGTTTTAAATTTAGCAGCCTCTATGCAATTCATGCAATGCAGTTAAGCCTGGTGTATTAAGTAAAATACATCCAATTTCACTGAAATGTATGTTTGACATTGGTACTTGTTGAATGAATGACCTCTATTTTTTATGTAGTTACTGTTATTTCCACAATAAGAAATGTCTTATTATAGATCAGAGGGGTCGAATGACACCACCTCTTAGGTACATGGAACTTATTGCTACTTGAGGGTTCTGAAATAAGCATTTTAATTAGAAGAATGGAATTCGCCCATCTGGGAAATTAGAGAAAAAAAATATTATATTAAACAGGATGAAATCTGATGTGAACGTCCCAAGAGATATATTTTTTCCTTGGAAGAAAGGGCTAAAAAGCCTGGGATGCAAAATACGTCATGTGAAATACAAAACCCGCAGTCCTTTCTTCTTATTCTTAGAATAAAGCTTATTAAATGCTGGAGAATATATTTCCCCTGGAGTGATTAGAGGCAGTAAAGGCACCTTGACAATTTCTTTGAGAGGGTCACTGCAGACTTTGTAAAGCTAATACCAACAAAGGTATTTACAGAGTAGAGATGAGGGACATTGTCCAAACTCCTCTGCATTTGATGCACGGAATGTTGCTGATTTCTCCAGCTGAATTTTGGCAGTTAGTCATCTACATGGAATTCACCCAATTATTTCGTTCTACTGAAAGACTACATAAAAGAATGCTGGACAGTCATTTTTGAACTACCCGGGAGATTGGGTCCTTGGGATTTTAGGAAGTTCTCCTTGGGTGGGGTTATTTAAGTCCAGGATTGGCGCAGTCATGAAGGTTCCGTTCCAGGATCCTGGTGCACTGATTCTTGCTTGATTTCTCGATTTTGAGTCCTGTTTCCATGGTACTATATATTCCACTTGGATATACCCGTTTTTGTTACCAGGAAAACTGATTCCAGGAGAAGCAATAATCTATATTTCTGATAATCCATTTCTGCGTTATTTAATTCAAGTTTAAAAGCTTCCACTTTTTCCCATTCTGTTTGTGTTTTGTCAAAGAAAATTCAAATCTATAAATATCCCTATGACATATTATCATCATTCAAATAGTTAGCTAAATAGCGAAGAGTTTATTGAAATGCATTAGTAGTGTTACCCTCTTGATAACAAACGTAGAGGTTTAATTCAAAATATATTGCAATTTGGAGTCCAATACTGAAACATTACAGTATTTTAAAAATATTTCTGTATCACAAACAAATTTTATACTTTACTGTGTATGGTTATCTCTTTGACGTTTCGTGTAGTTACATCCTAAATGACTCTGTCTGTGTGCTGATTCCGTTGACTTTCCCTTAAATAATTACTAAATTCGTGTCTACTGATTTAGTACCTTGCTTCATTGCCTTACTTGGCTTGTTTCCAACCCTGTCTGGTCTTCTAGGTAACATAGAAGACATCTCAGTAACTCCACAATGGTATAGAAATTATTTTTTTTCTGCAATTCCTCTCTCTTCTTTTGTTGCCAGTCCCACATATCTTCAGTCAAAACAAATCCCATTTTTGGAACTGGTCAAATATACTTTTACACCGATCTTCTGCCTGCACTGAGGATTCCAAGACTTATTTCAAGTTGTTGAAACAGCACAGGTTTCAAGTACCCAGCAAACATGTAAGCATCCACTTGTGTGGCATCGAGAAGCCTTCCACATTGTGATATAACCAGGGGCCTGATTCATTAAGGATCGTAAGTGCAGATACTTGCTGTATTTTGTGTTAAATTGCACTGCAAATGCCCAGAAAAGAACTATACGTCATAGAACCATCATGGTCACCTTTTTGTTTATATAGCACCACTTATTCCGTATCGCTGTACAGAGAACTCACTCACATCAGTCCCTGCCCCATTGGGGCTTACAGTCTAAATTCCCTAACACACACACACACACACAGACGTACACTCAGACTAGGGTCAATTTGTTAGTAGCCAATTAACCTACCAGTTTGTTTTTGGAGTGTGGGAGGAAACCGGAGCACCCGGAGGAAACCCACGCAAACACGGGGAGAACATACAAACTCCTCACAGATAAGGCCATGGCCAGGAATCAAAACTTATGACCCCAGTGCTGTAAGGCAGAAGTGCTAAGCAGTAAGCCACCATGCTAGCCACAATGCAAATGTATGCAATTCATCTTCGAGGGCAAAGGACAATCAAGACAGGCGATGATTTCATGTGTGGAACTGGGAGGGGACTGGGAATTTGAATGTAGGCAATGTATGGTAAGGGCGTGCCAAGCTCTAAGCGCACCCAGCAGTGTCCAAGGCATCTCAACAGTACGTGTTTTTTCAAACACATGTTCTACCATGCATAGACAGCCGTCATCACTATCACTCGGCACTTACACCTGACCTGTAGCTGGTGCAAGTGATACAACAGAAAAAAATGGTCCTCAAAGCTTGAATCGGACGCTGCTGTGTGCGCTGGAGCCTGGCACACCCGTACTATACATTGACTACGTGCATATACCCAGTCCCCGCCCCATTCCTCCCATGAAATCGTAGGGTTCTTTGCGCTTGGAATGTTGCTGCACTCACTGGCTTATGCTCCAGTACTGGGAATGCTCAGTGCAATTTTACTTAAAATACAGCACATATCGGCATTTATATTCCTTAATGATTCAGGCCCCTTGTGTCTCTCAGGGATGTAGCTTCTGTATAACACCAGGTGCCTGGGATTCTGTGCTCACTCAACATTAAAAAAACTCTGTGAAATTAGAAGTAAACTAAAACTGTCAGAGGGGTGGAAGAGGAGAGGTACCCCAGAGAATGGTTATTTCAAGGTAACATGCCACATAGCAGGAAGCATCTGGCAGAAGGATATAAATATGTTGGACGCACAATGCCAATTTATGGTGTAGTAAGAATTGTCTAGGGCAACATTAACTCAAAATATAGTCCCAACGCTGCCCTCTACAGGACTTCATGGTCACCTTGATGATGCGACATTCACACGTCGGGTATATTTTCATGCACTAGGATGGGGACTGGTTGGTAGTAATTATGCCATTGACTGTGTCTCCCTATTTTCAGCAAAGTAACTCAATTTTTATTTCTATCATGACCTTGTCTGGCTGAATTTATAGTTGCCAGCAGCTAAAGAAATATGTTTTCACAAACTCTTAAAAGCTTTCCTTGCAAACCGAAATCAAAGGTTGTCAGAATTATTTTCATGTCACTTCAAAAACAGCTTTACCCTGACTTCTGCTTTATTGGGCTGGAATTAATGACCGCTCAGCATTCGGAAAACTAGTCCGTGCTGAACCGTTCTGAGCACTAATGTTAAACAGTTTTCCGGAAGGGGTAATGTGTTTTGTAACTAGCGATGAATGAATCTGCAAATTAATTAGGAAATCTTTAATAACTGGTTCAAACAAAAAAGCAATACACATTAAAGAGTAAAAAAAAAGGTTTATTATTAATCTGTTCACTTTGTTATTTTGGGCATTTGCCATGGATTTTATTGTTCAAAAATGAGGCCGCTACATATTTTTTGTTTTGTTATCAAAGGCGATTTGCATCATTTTGGCTCCGTCCCATGATGCAATTAGATGAATGCGTAATTTCCCCATGGGGGCGGGGCCAAATGACACGAATCACCGAGAATCCCGTCATGGAGACCCCTATCCTGATGCGGGAGAGTGGCCTGCTCTCCCGGGAGTCCGGAAGACCTATCCTGAATTCGGGAGACTCATGGCTATTTTGGGAGAGTGGACAAGTATGATATACTGTATATAATATGGATGCTCTGCACAAAAATGCACAATTAATGCTGTTCTAGCTACTTTTCTGTATTAGAAACAGGGAATGCTAGTTCCACATATTGCAATATATGTTAAGCCAAAGTCTTCCCAATCTGGTTAGTCCTAACATGATCAATAGCTTTTATCTGGGCTTAAGGCTTACCTGCACACAGCTTTTAAAGGCAAGTCTTTCCCAAGCACCAACAGCCACAGGAGACCTAAGGACTCACCTGACACAAGTTGGAATTTATTAATGTAAAGAGTGAGAAATGGGGTGCAAGAGGGGTGTGTCCCCAATTTGGTGGTGACTACAAAGGATCAATGTCCTTTCGTTTATACACCGCACGTCCCAGCTCTCACGCCAAAACGCACTGTGGGTGGCACATGCTTTGTACTTTTATAAGTGACCTCTCTTGTGCTGAGATGGAATTTAAGAACTAAGGGCCTGATTCATAAAGGATCTTAAATTAAGAAGTTTCTTATTTAAGTTTCCTGGACAAAACCATGGGCCTGATTCATTAAGGATGTTAACTTGAGAAACTTCTTATTTCAGTCTCCTGGACAAAACCATATTACAATGCAAGGGGTGCAAATCAGTTTTCTGTTTTGCACATAGGTTAAATACTGACTGTTTTTTCATGTAGCACACAAATATCAACTTTAAATTTCAGTGTACAAATAAGCTATCAAGTATTTGTGTGTTACGTGAAAAAACAGTCAGTATTTAACTAATTTGCACCCCTTGTATTGTAACATGGTTTTGCCCAGGAGACTGAAATAAGAAGTTTCTTAAGTTAAGATCCTTAATGAATCAGGCCCTAAATGTTTGTGAATGTTACAATTAACTCATTAGATAAGATTACATGTATTTTAAACTATGGCTTTATTTTCAATGATTTATTTCCGGGAGGGAATGAGCTATTTTCATTTTGTTGCACCTGTGTAAAATTTTATGTCAATTTCCACGGTGACTCTGTCGTAATTTTAGTGGCGGATTTATATGGAGATGTTTTCCGCTGCAGGTGACATATTTTACTTGCGTTCTGTGTAATACAATCTTTATGTGTTATTTCTCCTTGTGATAAGAATGACAACCAGCCGTTATGATTTAGTAAACACAGAGAAAATTATGGCTGTTCATGAATGAGATCATCCGAACTCTCAGGCAGCTGTTGAAACCAATAATGTGAATGTCATGAGAACTGAGCCAACATCTGTGCCAGAGTTTAAGGGACCCAACCAAGACAATTCTATTATTTATTTATTCCCATATTAATCCTCTCAGTCAGCGTTGAGAGTCACAGTGTCAATTTTAATGATATATTTATTTTTAATTACTTTACTATGGTCTTATATATCAAATATTGTAAAAGGCGCTTATTAAGCTGCAATAACGTTGGTCTCCAGTGCAAATGCTGTTCTTTAACAGCTTATGGCAATTTTGTGCTATTGTGTCAAAGCAGCAGTGACCACGGAATGACATTCTTCCCTTTGGAAGAAACTTGGTGAATCAGAGTCTTCCATGTTTAATACTGGCTAGCTGCAGGAACGTGCCTTGTATTGGGTTAAAATGCAAAAACGAGATTTTGCATTTCTTGATGAGATATTTAAATGAGCCTCAGACATGGAGACTGCACATTTAAGGTCTGGGTGTAAGTTCACGTAATGATACAACTACCCTAAAACATTTTGCGCTGCCCACGCGTACAAATTGCACCTGTATTTTTAGTTGAGTGTACTTGCACTCACGTTGCTTGGAGAGGTGGGCCAGGGGCATTTACGTGTAAGTTCAGTAGTGCAGGATTGTGGAGATACCAGTCAACCATGTCCCATGTCCCAATTTTGACACTTATCTTTGCACATCCCACAGACCTGGTACAAGTTTTTTGAGTTAATGATCATGACACACAACTATATGTTACATTTATAGTTGCATGATCTTAAGATGCCCCTAAATCAAAACACAGCTACAGACACACAAGTGTTCGGAGGCTTATAAGTTGCAATTTTTCTCTTAACCCTAAATAAGTCCCTTAGAGGTCATTAGATGTAAAAGGTCATTTTTGGTTTAGCAGGTGGCTGCAGAGACCAGAATCTCCCCTGCCCCGTGTAAAAACTTTATTTTTACACATGCTCGGAGATGGTAACAATCAGACATAGACCTATACTTATAGTTGCTTACTCTCCTAGAATATCTGGGAGACTTTTGGAATTTTGGGAGACCTCCTGGACTCCTGGGAGACAGGGATTAGCTCCCAGAAAAGTGTCCACTGGCCTGCAAAGTGGGATGTGCAGTTAAGGCGCTAATCACATCATTGTATGACTTGCCCAACCCACTTGATGATGCAAATGGCATCACAAATGTCTAGCCCCCACACACTTCAACTTTTTATACCTAGCCCCCACACCTCCCACAGGACAGACATAAAATGTAGGCACGTATGTGTTCACTGTCACCGTCCTTGTCTCTCCTACTCGTTTATCCTCAAACCCTCGCACAAGGAGATTAAGCATGCTCAATTGCGATAAATAGTGAAGGGCGGTAGTTGTTTCTTGCCTTGTCCTTCAGCTGTCTCTCCTTGTTGCAACCGTAATACATCACTGGTATTTGCATAGAAATGCCAGTCACTAATGCTGCTACACTATGTATTATTGAGGCTGATAATGCTGCTGGCTAACAATATAGACCAATTAAATTCCGTTACCTTCTGTATAATGTGTTCCCCACACTTTTTAGATTGTCGGCTCCCTTTGGCAGCGCCATCTTCACCTCCTGTTTTATGTCCTTGTATGTCATTTGTTTTTGTAACTTCTTGACCCCCTCAATTTACAGTGAAAACACCAGCTATGATGAAGAAGTCCTTTTAAGTGTCATGATTCGTTCCTATATATAATTCAGAAAAATCTCCTGGTCAGATTTAGGAGCAGACAAGTTGACCAGATTGACAAGGGCCCCCCCAGGTGTCCTTATGTTTTATGAACAGCAGATGCCTAAAAGATATTATGATTTTGATTATACCTAAAAAATATGGCTAATCGCCTGGACTAGGTAGCTTTCTTGTAGGAAGACTATCTGGTATCACAAGTGTTTTTAGCTCATACAATAGTAATAATCATTTGTGGAAGTTACCAGATGTATGGGCTGAGTAACCTGTGGGCTCTGCATCCCGTATTGGAAAATTAGGGTTTGTATCATTCCCAGAGAGAGAGCCATCGCTTCGAGCCCTGATTTGCAAAAAGTTATAAACAAGGGTCTTAAGATACGTTTTCCTAGGAGCAAATAATATGAAATAAATATAATGTACAGATGTTACCAATCTATCTAAACAAATATAAAATTAAAATTGTTGTTTATTGGATATCCATTGCTAAAATGTTTGGGGAAATTTCATGATATTTCCATGAGAAAGCCCCGACAATCACTGGGGCGAAACGCGTAGGGTTTTATTGCTGAAACCCTATTCCAACTACTAAGAAAATTATCTAAGACGGTGACTTATTAGGAGCCATCACCGCTATCAATACTTTTATCTATATCGCCCGCCTGCCAGCCAGAACTCGAGCAATTGCCAGACTGAAGATACAGCCGGGACGAAAGCGGACCTAGAGCAGAAACTAAGACGTAATATACACATACTGCAAGACCTGATCATCTTTCACACATCACCTTCTGATCAACATAGAAGAGGTAACAAGTTCTTGTATACAGGATTCAGACACAGAAAGAAGTATCCGGCCACTAACTGTAAGTGAATGTTTTTCTACTATTCCTGGACCCCTAGTGCATATTGCCAACATTCAGGATTCACTAATATTAGGAGGAACGATCACTTGACCAGGCCCGGCGCTCCCATTAGGCAAGGTTAGGCAATTGCCTAGGGCGCCGGGCTCTGCAGGGCACCTCGAAATTAAAAAAAAAAATGAAATCCACGGGGAGGAGAGGAGGGAAGGGGCTATGAATCTTACCTGCATGAAGCTGCTCCTCTCTGCTCTGTCTTCTCCCCTCCGCTCACTGACAGTGACAGGTCGTGATGATGTCATCATCACGGCCCGACAGTGTCTGTGAGTGGAGGGGAGAAGACAGAGCAGAGAGGAGCAGCTTCATGCAGGTAAGTTAAAGAAAGACATGGGGAGGGGTGGGGAGGGAAGCGCAGCGGCGATTTTTAAAGGGGGGGGCGGCGATTTTTAAAGGGGGGGCGCGATTTTTAAAAGGTGGGGGCGGCGATTTTCACACTGTGCCTAGGGCGCCAAGGACCCTATCACCGGCGCTGCGCTTGAGACAAGTATTCACTAATAGAACCTCAGTGACTTTTACCTGGTTCTTATCCAATAACCAATTCATTTGTTTGTCTCTAGCGCTGAACATATATATGATAAGAACTAGTTTTGATTTCATGTGATGCACAGCATTATAGAGACATATATATGTATACATTGTTGCTTTATATATATATATATATACATTTTTCTGGTCAGAATTGCATATTATGTATGTCAAATTTAACCAAACATTTTAGTGATGGATATCCAATAAACAACTATTTTAATATTATATTTGTTTAGACAGATTGGTTGCATCTGTGCATTATATTTACTTCATATTATATGCGCCTGGGAAAACTTAGCTTTTACTAGCTATTCTCTAGGAGGAATGAATCCCCCTAAATCAACCTTAGGCTGGGGCCGTACCCACTCCATACTATTTATTTTTTGCCACTTTTGTCACTTTTACTTTTATGTTTTTCACGTTTCTTGGATTTTTTGGGGTGCAGGTAGGCCCTTATGGGCTCTGTTTTCTGGAAGATCTAGGGAGGCTGAGTGGCCCTGAGGTTCTGGCACCCCTGAAGCCATCATTGCCCAACTGGCCCAGGGGTGGGCCAGTTGTTAAGCTCTGGGTGAAGCTTCTGTGGATCCCAGGGGATAAAGGGGCCCCCCTAGCCTTGCGACGAAGGGGGTCTGAAGACCTTTGCCCCCTAAGGGACCTTTCAGTTCCAGGGGTCGTGGACTAGGGCCCTTTCTCTCTAGAGGAGGGCCTCGTTCCGCATCCCCTGTGCACTTTTTTATGGTTTTGCACCTTTTGTGGGACTTTGGATCACGAGAACACGTTTCCAGTCTCTCAATAAAAAAAATGGACACAAGGTCCCAATAAACTTACACTGTGTTGACCACCAAAAAGGCTGAGGTGGAGCCTCAGCTAGCCACCAACATCCTTTGTGTGCTCACATAGTAGTGTAATCGGAAAATCATGTCTCTCGCTGTATTACTATTATGTACCCTGGACCTCAGCACTCTGCCAGCTCATCATCTTTCTTCTCTCATGTGTACGTTCATTTTCCAAAGTGGAAATCTCTTCCTTCAGTTCTGAGACTACCAACTTGAGTTCATTGGCAAATGCTTGCTGAAATCAAGCAGTAGGGCTTCTAGATATTCAATATCCCTCTTTGTGGAAGGGTAAGATCTGCCTGCTCCTCGGGGGTGTACAGCCATGTAAAGAAGGAACCAACTTCAGGCAATAAAGTCATTTTTTTCCAGGTCCTTGGCACAGCAAGCAATGGCCTGCAGGGTGCTTATTATCCCTCCTTAGAATCCAAATATACTATAATTAACTGAAGCTCAACCACAACATGTCTTACTCCATAGGCCACACCCATAAGCCACGCCCGTAAGCCACGCCCATACGCCATGCCAGTTCCTTCCCAAGTCATAGTGATTTTCATGTAACACTGAGACGACGTATTTAGCAACAGTGGTGGGAGCAAATTATTGCACCCATCTCCTGCTTATAACAGATAAGGCCCTAGACTATGTTAGCCTACCAAGAAGGGTGCAGGGGGTTTTCCACAAGTAGTAGTTCTTAGGCTGAAAAAATAGCTAAATGATCCACAGTAACAACATTTACCACTAACTCACAAGTTGACAACATAAAGTGGTGGGTCTAATAATGTTCACACAACGTTGCCCATGACCAAACTTCATATAGTTTGCAGTGTATTTACATATTAGAGTTTTCCATACATATTTAGGAAGGTAATTAGTAGATATTTTGTTTAGGACAATTAGAATTTTAGGCACGTATTGACCCATCAAGGCACGTATTGTGAGCGCAACCCACATTCAGTATTATACGCACGTATTTAGGCTTTGCACACTCACAAATTCAGCAAGCCACGAATTTCAAGATACGAGCACTGTTGAATTCAAGTGTAGGTCTGCTGTGCTCTACTGCGCAAGATGCTTTATCATACGTCCAATCCGAGCTGTAACTAGGGTGGTGCGGGCGGTGCAGTCGCCCAGGGCGCAAGCCCAAGCTGGCGCAGCAGCCACCAGCTACCTACCTCTGTAAATTCACCCAATAACTTCCACAGTGGAAGTGCGTTCCACTGCGGAAGTTATTTCTGCCAATATCGCAATCAGCCTTGGCAAATCTCAAAAAGTCTCACATTGTACCTTATGGCATCAAGCAAAGGTGAGACAGGCAAGGTTTTGTTATGTTACAAGCAGGATTATATTTAAAGTCAGTCTCTCTCTCTCTCTCTCTCTCTCTATATATATATATATATATATATATATATATATATATATATATATATAATATTTGCATATTGCTATCAAGGAAACATGTATTAATATCTAAGTGTGCAATATATAATCGACTGCTATATGCAATTCTGAAAAGCTAACAGCAAAAATATACAATGAGCAATATTACAAAAAAAAATTAATAATCTATACATTTATTACTTGGTTGTGTGGAATGTGACAAAATATTCAAAAGTGCTAGCCACACCCCCGCATTAGGTGGGCCACACCCACTTGGCAAATGTTACTCCCACTTAGATGGGGGGCGCCGGTGCCCTCTCTCGCCCAGGGCACTAAAATGTCTAGTTACGGCACGGCGTCCAATGCCATAGGGCTTGATTCGGACGTGGCTGCATGTTCTTGCGTTTGACACCAACCCCTATTGTACATTGATTACGGCAAAATGCCCCTTCCCCGCCAAGTTCACTCCCCTTAGACTTTGTAAATGAAATGTTATATAAATCTATAAATAAGCAATCATATCAGCAGTAATGTATGTTTAATCAGACTTGTCACAACATCATCCAGCTGTCCCTCTAATGACAAACTCATCATCTAAGTGTCGCATCTCCCCGAGCTCTGTCAGTGTCGCAGTTTCCATAGCCGCGGTTATTGTATTGGGGTCTGTTATTTGTAGCTTGGGAACTAATCGTAGCTAAAGCATACTTGCCAACTCTCCCGGATTGTCTGGGAGACTCCCGCATTTTGCGAGAGTCTCCCGGACGAGTGTGGCAATCTCCCTGATAGGAAGGGGGAAAAATTTAGTTTAAACGCCGCGATTCACCCGGAATCGCGGCGTTTAGCCCCGCCCCCGCTGTAAAATGACGCGATTTGCGTCATTCCGTCACGGGGGCAGGGCCAAAATGACGCGATTTCGCAGCCCCGCCCCCTGCACGCCCACGTCCCAGCCGGCATCTCCTGGAAAAAGAAAAAGAAATATTGGCAAGTATGAGCTAAAGTGTAAGCTGCTGTAAGTTGCACCTCATTTGCATTCCCAATTATCTTTCCTGTATCTTATTTCAGAGATGCCAGTAATGTAACATTTTCGATAAATTAAAAACAAAAAATAAACGTAGATCGGAATCCTGTGTTATGTGTTTTTATACTTGATGTACGACAATATTTTTCTGGT
The DNA here is from genome assembly GCF_038048845.1 of Mixophyes fleayi. Taxonomy (NCBI): domain Eukaryota; kingdom Metazoa; phylum Chordata; class Amphibia; order Anura; family Limnodynastidae; genus Mixophyes; species Mixophyes fleayi. Next base: position 338,612,873 of record NC_134404.1, on the reverse strand, counting down.
CTTTTTTTGTTCATCTAATTTTTGAAAAGTTACGTTTTCATCTGGGATTTTATTTAATTTACGGCATCGTTAGATGGAATCGGGAGCGGTTTATTATGAACAGACATCAGAATGATATTATTACTGTCTGATTTCCCTGTGACTCACGTTAATGAGACTGTGCATTGTGAGAGTTTTTTTAGTCTGATTGTATTTCAGCCTGTCAGACTTTCATAAAATAATATTCAAAATTAAATTTCTTGTAACAAGTTCAGTGTAGTAAGTGATATTACTGGTAAGACATTTATAAAGTTGTTTCCACCCAGATTTAGTCACAAGTTTAGTGGGATCTTCAGAATCTGTCTCGTTCATGTGTTTGTTGTTTTGTGTATTTGTTTCTGTCAAAGACTACTTTTTTTTTGTCTCTGGTAAACAGTTTTTGGGCTTTTTTAACGGTTTTCATTATATGTTAATAGTGGTCTGAACCTGTGGTGCAACATATAATTGCCAGGCCTTGACAATAAGCCCTAAGGCTAGGTACACACTGAAGAATTTTCTGACCAATGTGTTATCTATAATGACTTTACCTTTGACCATAGGTCCGATCACTCGGACAATTAATGCGTACACACTATTATTATTATTATTATTATTATTATTATCATTATTATCATTTATTTGTTAGGCGCCACAAGGTATCCGCAGCGCCGCACACAGTACTAACAGTAGACTATACAGGGTGAAACCATACAGAACATTGAACAAAAGGTACCAATACTTCAGTAACTCCGGCCAGTCATATGCAGTAAAGACGGAGCGGAAGAACAGGTATGGAGACAGGAGGGGAGGGGGCCCTGCTCATACGAGCTTACATCTTAAGGGAGGGTAAACAGACCAGGCACAAGAGGAGCCGGTTGAGGCAAGAGGAGAGAAGGGAGGACGAGCAAAGGGAGGAGATGGGGCATAAGTAGATGGTTGGTAGGCTTTGAGGAAGAGGTGAGTTTTGAGCGCACGTTTGAAGAAGCACAGAGTAGGTGAGAGACGGATGGAACGAGGAAGGTCACTAGTCACGTTTTAGACGATTAGCAAAAAGAGCCACCGTTCGGGCAGCAGCTTTTCACGGCCATATTGTCGTGAGCAAAGATTTGATTTTCCAACCAAATGAGCCGACAATCGACAGTTTGGGACGACTTTCGACCATTATGTCATTATACACACTAACCCGACCTCCGACTGAACGGTTGTATGTTGCCTGATTGACCCAATAATTGGACAAAAAAAACTGCAGTGTGTACCTAGTCTAAGTGACTTCAATGAGCATGCTCCAAGGGAACACCCCACCAACACACACACACACTGCTATATCATGAAGACCACCCCCCCAGAGCTGCCCCTTATCAGCAGCATACATTACAACCAGGGCCGTTCTACTTTTAGTCTGAACCAAAGTTTATTTAATTGCAGCTTTTCAATTCACTAGGAAATTATGACACATTGGCGTACGTCAGGGGCTGTTTTTACAGCCAGGTTGCATCTGGTTGGAGAAGTGGTTCAGAAGAGAGTTGAGCGTCAAACCTATCTGATGTTCCAAGAAAATGTCATGATCACTGAACGGCTCCAGGTATAGACCGGGACGCAGATGCAGAAGTATATACATTTGTCAGGAGTCGGATCTCTTGTCGGGGTTGGTACAATGATATGCATTGATACTGATGATTATCCAGCAGAACTATCTAGCCACTTCTGATTGCTCACTGACCCATTTAGCTGATTTTACTTAAATCAGTAGTGTGGCTGCTCTATTATATGAACTCCCATAGATTGTAAGCTTGCGAGCAGCCTTCTCACCTCTTTGTCTGTTTTACCCAGTTTGTTTATTAGTTTACTGTGTTTATCCCCAATTGTAAAGCGCTACAGAATATGTTGGCGCTATATAAATAAATGATGATGATGATGATGATGAATTCGCAGACATCTATTCACATTATTTCATTGATATTTCCATTTGGACTATGGCAAGAAAGAAGATTCACGTTAGAGTTTTATTTGTGTGCTTGAACGTCTAACTGTCAGTGAAGCCCACTCTGATTACCCAAAGCTCTTTCCATGGTATCATAGCCAAATGTGATTTGGTATCAGTTAGGACGGCGGTTCCCAAACTGTGCGCCGCGGCACCCCTGGGAGCTGTCACTGGGGTGCCGCGGGCCAGACATAAAAAAAAACAAAATACAGAAACTTACCAATCCGTCGGGCGCCGGGACCCAGCAGCCTCCTCTCTCCTGCAGCTGTCACTGAATATCGACGTCAGTAACAAGCTGCAGGAGAGAGGAGGTTGCTGGGTCCCGGGGCCCGACGGATTGGTAAGTTTCTGTGTTTTGGTTTTTTTTATGACTGGCACCTGGCGCGGGGCAGAGTGAGAGGGATCGTGGCAGAGGAGGGGGACAGAGGATGGTGACAGCGGGACAGAGGAGGAGAGCAGAGGATGGTGACAGCGGGACAGAGGTTGGTGACAGGATGGTGACAGCGGGACAGAGGAGGAGAGCAGAGGATGGTGACAGCGGGACAGAGGAGGAGAGCAGAGGTTGGTGACAGCGGGACAGAGGAGGAGAGCAGAGGATGGTGACAGCGGGACAGAGGAGGAGAGCAGAGGTTGGTGACAGTGGGACAGAGGAGGAGAGCAGAGGATGGTGACAGCGGGACAGAGGAGGAGAGCAGAGGATGGTGACAGCGGGACAGAGGAGGAGAGCAGAGGATGGTGACAGCGGGACAGAGGAGGAGAGCAGAGGATGGTGACAGCGGGACAGAGGTTGGTGACAGGATGGTGACAGCGGGACAGAGGAGGAGAGCAGAAGATGGTGACAGCGGGACAGAGGTTGGTGACAGGATGGTGACAGCGGGACAGAGGAGGAGAGCAGAGGATGGTGACAGCGGGGCAGAGGAGGAGAGCAGAGGATGGTGACAGCGGGACAGAGGTTGGTGACAGGATGGTGACAGCGGGACAGAGGAGGAGAGCAGAGGATGGTGACAGCGGGGCAGAGGAGGAGAGCAGAGGATGGTGACAGGATGGTGACAGCGGGACAGAGGAGGAGGACAGAGGGTGGTGACAGTGGGACAGAGGAGGGGGACAGCGGGACAGAGGAGGAGAGCAGAGGATGGTGACAGCGGGGCAGAGGAGGAGAGCAGAGGATGGTGACAGCGGGACAGAGGTTGGTGACAGGATGGTGACAGCGGGACAGAGGAGGAGAGCAGAGGATGGTGACAGCGGGGCAGAGGAGGAGAGCAGAGGATGGTGACAGGATGGTGACAGCGGGACAGAGGAGGAGGACAGAGGGTGGTGACAGTGGGACAGAGGAGGGGGACAGCGGGACAGAGGAGGAGAGCAGAGGATGGTGACAGCGGGGCAGAGGAGGAGAGCAGAGGATGGTGACAGCGGGACAGAGGTTGGTGACAGGATGGTGACAGCGGGACAGAGGTTGGTGACAGGATGGTGACAGCGGGACAGAGGAGGAGGACAGAGGGTGGTGACAGTGCAACAGAGGAGGGGGACAGCGGGACAGAGGAGGAGAGCAGAGGATGGTGACAGCGGGGCAGAGGAGGAGAGCAGAGGATGGTGACAGCGGGACAGAGGTTGGTGACAGGATGGTGACAGCGGGACAGAGGAGGAGAGCAGAGGATGGTGACAGCGGGACAGAGGAGGAGAGCAGAGGATGGTGACAGCGGGACAGAGGAGGAGAGCAGAGGATGGTGACAGCGGGACAGAGGAGGAGAGCAGAGGATGGTGACAGCGGGACAGAGGAGGAGAGCAGAGGATGGTGACAGCGGGACAGAGGAGGAGAGCAGAGGATGATGACAGGATGGTGACAGCGGGACAGAGGAGGAGGACAGAGGGTGGTGACAGCGGGACAGAGGAGGAGAGCAGAGGATGGTGACAGCGGGACAGAGGTTGGTGACAGGATGGTGACAGCGGGACAGAGGAGGAGAGCAGAGGATGGTGACAGCGGGGCAGAGGAGGAGAGCAGAGGATGGTGACAGGATGGTGACAGCGGGACAGAGGAGGAGGACAGAGGGTGGTGACAGTGGGACAGAGGAGGGGGACAGCGGGACAGAGGAGGAGAGCAGAGGATGGTGACAGCGGGGCAGAGGAAGGGGACAGAGAGCAGAGGATGGTGACAGCAGGGCAGAGGAGGGGGACAGAGAGCAGAGGATGGGGACAGAGGGGCAGAGGATAGGGACAGAGGGGCAGAGGATGGGGACAGAGGGGCAGAGGATGGGGACAGAGAGCAGAGGATGGGGACAGAGGGGCAGAGGATAGGGACAGAGGGGCAGAGGATGGGGACAGAGGGGCAGAGGATGGTGACAGCAGGGCAGAGGAGGGGGACAGAGAGCAGAGGATGGGGACAGAGGGGCAGAGGATAGGGACAGAGGGGCAGAGGATGGGGACAGAGGGGCAGAGGATGGGGACAGAGGGGCAGAGGATGGGGACAGAGAGCAGAGGATGGGGACAGAGAGCATAGGATGGGGACAGCAGGGCAGAGAAGGGGGACAGAGAGCAGAAGAGGGGCACAGTGGGGCAGAGGAGGGGCACAGCAGGGCAGAGAAGGGGGACAGAGAGCAGAGGAGGGGGACACAGCGTGAGAGGGGCAGAGGAGGGGGACACAGCGTGAGAGGGGCAGTGGAGGGGGACACAGCGTGAGAGGGCAGAGGAGGGGACAGCATGAGAGAGGGCAGAGGAGGGGGGACAGCGTGACAGAGCAGAGGAGGGGGGACAGCATGACAGAGGGGGCAGTGTGAGAGAGGGCAGTGTGTCTGGATGCAGAGGGGGCAGTGTGTCTGGATGCAGAGGGGGCAGTGTGTCTGGATGCAGAGGGGGCAGAGTGCCTGAGGGCAGAGTGTCTGAATGCAGAGGGGGCATTTTTGCATACAACTAAATAAGTATTTCTGTCCTGACCTAAATACTTATTACAATTTTTTGACCCAACTACTTCTAAAACAGGACTGCTCAGTAATTATTTTGGAGGGGTGCCTTGAAAAAATTTGGAGACTCTAAGGGTGCCGCGAACTGCAAAAGTTTGGGAACCACTGAGTTAGGACAAGGTGCAGGATATGTCCTAATCGCCAATCTGAGCAGACATCCCTAACAGTTATACAGCTATACCTAGTTCCAACAAACAAACACTGTAGAATCAGGAAAAAAATAACTGGGATACAGAACATTCCAAGAGTTTATAAGTTCCAGACTGCAGTGCTAGAACCGTGCTCTCAAATACAGCTCTCTATTTCTGGTTTATTGTAAATTGCTGGTTATAATGGATGGCATTTATAAAATGAGTATGGTTTTATGTGCAGAATTAGTTACCAATTTCCTCATCATAGAGAATCAAATCTGCCATTAAAAAATGTGTAATTAACAGAGGTGTAATTAGGGGTGTACAGCAGGGGGCAGAGAGGAGACAATATCACACTGGAAAAAAAATATCAGGTGGAGGAGGGGCAGAATTCAAATAAAATAAAATGAAAATATAAATAAAACATTGCAATGGCATCTGTGTAATACGATTGACAACAAATCTAGCAATGTGATTGTACAATGAAATTGCAAATTTGGGTTTTTCGTACATAAGAACAGCTGCTTAGTGCCACTCGCTATACAAGTTTTTTGGGGGGTTTTAAATAATATTGGGTTATAGTTAGCATAGCCTTGGGTGGCATGGTATTGCCTAACATTTTTCAGGATGGGGCGTAATCACAAGACTGCATGCCCAGGGAGGAATAATTCCTAGTGACACCTAGGGATATACATTTTGCAACCATGCAAAACAGAAAATGCAATGTGAATATTCACTGGTAGTAGACACCATTAATGAGGCAGCTGGACTTTATAAAAGGTATAATGTGAAGAAGGAGGTGGAGCTTTGTGAAGTTAACCCCCTCCTCACCTGTGGCAGACCCTAACCCTGCCACAGTGGCCATAAAGCAATAGTTAAAAATGTGGACTTCATAAACATGGCGCAACTTCTATAGCATCACTTTTAAAATGAAAAACCTTAATGAAAAATAATGTCTTTAAATAAAATCTGTAACAAACTATATTTGACCAAGAAATTAGTCAGTTAATATTGTTTCATTATTGTGACCCCCAGATACTCCAGAAATACGTCTCGTAAAAGCTTCTGTGAATCCCAGTAACAGCAGTGTTGCTTCAGCGAGAATTTGAATCCTGACAGCTAATAATTGCAGAGAAGTTAACACAAAATGTAGTTTAAAGTAGGGTTGGACAGAATGAGCCAATACATTGCTGGATCATGATCAGGAATCATGCTGTAATAATAAATATGTACTGTGACAGAAGGACTGGGTATGGGGTGAATGGCAGAGTTATATGTCCCAGGCTTTTTGTCTTGTGCTTTATGCTCTAAAACTCCAGCGAGATTGTCTTGTATGGGAAGGAGCTTCCCAAAGAGTGTGTTCAACTTCAGGAAAAACTGGTAAGGGTCCCTAGGGTTATGTATGGAGAGAGAGGGGTGGGATTCATTTACAGAGCCAAGTCCGGGTTTTCTGATCTCCCAGTCTCACAACAGACTAATCAGGAGTTGCACCTGCAAAATGCTGATAAAAAGCTGCTAGACAGTTTCCTCTGTCTCTCAGAGCTGGGCAGGGGGTTGGATGCCTCCTTAGAGACTCTGCAAATGGTGAGTAATTACTTCTATGTTTTGTATGTGTGTGAGGCACAAAGTCCTTGAGAGAGGGTGTTTCTGTGTGTTTAGTTAGTGCTGGACATGCAAGGTGTTTATTTTTTAAAAATTCTTTGTTTTCTGTGTTTAATGAAATGTTTAGGCCTAAAAATATTTAATAAAAGACATTTGTTTAAAACTCAGAAATATCTAAAGCACATTCAAAATAACGAATGTGGTTATAAAAAAAAGTAATTGTTAAAGTAACCTCAGTCTCTAAATCCAAAATCTGTGCATATTGGGTTACACAGTTTGATTTATAGAATGCTAATGTCAATATTTAACAATTAGTCAATGAATTAAGCTGTAATCATAAAGGGTTAATTTTTGTACGAGCACCTGACCAAAAAAAAATGTTTTATGACCAATTCACGTAAAAAAAAAGATATTTCTTGAATTTGACAGTCTGGTACAGGGACTGTGAGAGACATTTAATTGTTGCTAATCCAGACTGACATATTTGAATGGAGTAACTTTTGCCTCTGAATTTTTAAGACAAAATAAAAAAAAAAGAAACCAGATATCTTTGTGAATGAGGCCATTTATGACAATCATGCAGTTTGTGTCGGGGACAATTCTTTGTCTTTGTGTCGGTGAAAACAATAGAGTCAATTCATTCGGAACCAGTGCCTCATATATTTTAATCATGAAGATCCTCAGTGATGTTATTACCTGTAGGCAGCTATTACTCTTTAAGGAACAATGTATTCATGGTTTATGGCTTACGAACGTCAAACCATGACCCTTTTGTTACTAACGTCTCTTTCGTTCCCTTGTGCGGTGTTACGCATTTATTTGTGTTAAAGGAAATCAAATCACAGACCACCTATTTCTATCCTCCTCTAGATCAAGATAATTTCTTTACTGGATGCGTCTAACCCGAAATGATGACATCTTGGCAACATTATAATGCCTCTGCTGTCCTGTTAGTCTACAGAGTGAAATATGATCACAATCAGAGGAGAGATGTCTTGGGGATCTCACAGTAATTTTCAAGCTATGAGTTGTTTTATATCTTTTTTTTCTTAATTAGTCCTAAACAAGTCTATTGCCGGCAGCTGCATTTTATCAGAACCAGTATTTATTTCCAAACACAATTTGCTGCCCCTGGTGAGACTATGGACAGTCTCTTGCGCAGGTCTCTGACTCACGGTGACTCCATCGCATTCTGAACGATGATCGTACGAGTTTTATGTACGTCTTACAACTGCTTTGTTATTAAGTGGAGTCCCAAAAGATGGAGTCATAATTCTCTCCTGCAATGGAGAAGTTATTAGATTGAGTCACTTCAGTTGGAGATTTTTTTTAATAGCGGTCAGAATGAGATATAGTCTAATTGAATGTGCGTCAAAGCAAGTTAGATGTCAGCCTATTTTTTAAGTGAAAAATGTAACTTTATCTCTCTCTATATATGAAGAAGAAGAAGAAGTTCATTTGTTTCTTTCCTTCTTTGTTGCCAAATATCTTCCACAGCTCTCAAGGTAAAACTGACAAATCTGACATAGTTATTTAGTATCAAAAAAGTATCCTATGACACCACACAGCGACAACGCAACAATGCAGCAAAGCGACAGAGCAGCAAATAGTAAAAACATCATTTTTTGGTTGTAAACAATTGTTTGACTGCTGGAAAGAAACCTCGCCACAACACGACATAACGGCAACGCTACAAAGCAACAAATCTTATTTTCTAAATAGCATTTTTGGTCTATTTGCCAAATATGCTAATATATAAAAATTGCTACACATCACAAATCGGATCAGTGCAACGCCGGGTGACCCTGCTAGTTTTGCATAAAGATGCAAAAAACAGACATTAGATATTACATTCAAGTGTACAGTGACACAGCCTCCACGACAGTCCTGGATAGAAATCTTCTCCCTTTTCAAAATGAGTCAATTCCTGCAAAGCCATAAAGCATCCTTAAAACATCCTTAGTAAGAGGCGCCTGCTGACAATGCACCAGAGGCAGTGACCATATCTGCACAGGTTCCAGGAGTACATGAAAGCCCCAAGCGGCAAATCCCCCTGGATAGCCATCATTCCCTACTATTAGTCAGCCTCTTAGAGGCCACATTCACCAAAATATGTTTTGCAGTAGCTGCAGGGCGCGCAGAGCATGGTGTTCCCAGCAGAACTGATGTGTTCCTCAAGCAGAGTCCTGAAGAAGCAGTTACTATCAAAGATTTTATGCAAGCTACTTGAAATTGTAACAAATGAGTGAGTTCAGAGTCAATTCATACCCATAATAAAATTACTGCAGAAGGTGAAGGAGGAGATGAAACTTAGCAATTCTGCCTAGTAGATCAGGTTCTTTATTCACTTTGCAAGGGTTTGCAGCATCTTAAAATCGGATCACTATATTTTGGCAACCATACTTTATCCTAGGTTTAAGTCATATGTAATCTTTCCAAATTACACAAATCTTCACAGATGCAAATAGCTCTTTGTGAGCAAGTTGTCGGCTCAAGTCGCACGTGACACATCCTCAGCTTCAGCTTCTCCTACAAATGCTACTGTCAGAATAAAACTTCCCTGTTCTAATAGTCACACTGATGATGAGTCAACAGAGCACACCAATGTGAAAGGTTATTATGACATCTGGTGGGGCTTTATTAAATTCCTTTTATCGCTTACCAAATAAACATTGTCCAATGCGAATATTGTGGTTCCAAAGCACAAAGATATTTAATCGCAAAGTATACCAGGATTTATAGTAAGCCATTTTTACATATAAAAGATATTACACTAAAGCAGGAAAGTATAAAAACACAGAATACATTACATTTTCTAATAAGCTTCACCCAGGATAAGATAAAGTGACCTAAACCAGATTCTACCAACCTATCAGTTTTCCAAACACAATGTCATTTTGATCATTAATCTTTTAACTTTCATAACTATTGATCGCAGAAAGCAATCGCAAAGCCAAAAGTAGCGGATTCAAGATGGTAATGTGCAGATCAAAATGATACTAAACATGATACATTTCTTATATACTGAGCCTCAGATACTTTTAATATATTATCATTTATGTATAAACAATCTCTAATACATTTTACTAATTAGTACATTTTACTAATAAATAAATGTGGATTGAAACCTAAATAAATGTGTACTATTTACAAGTGTAAGTGCAAATATAAATGTGTGTGTTATTAATTTGTGCAATTGTGTCACACGTGGCGTATTAATCGCAATTGCACGGTAAAACAATATTAATCAATTTGGTTTACTTCTTCCAATTATTTGACTTCCACAGCTTAAAAGAAATGCTCAAATATATTGACACCTCTACCATGTCTCAATCTGATACACCATGTGTTAGTAGAATGGTGGAGGATTACTTAAATGATAATGTACAAATTAGCATCTCATCCCTTTGAATTCTGTCAGGACAACATCTTGCACTATTTTACATTATGGCCTTGGTCTATCATCTTGTCAAAATGTCTACTGATGACGCTACTATCCATTTAATGAACTCTGATTACTGCCTCTTCACTTTTCATTATGCATGATGATGATGATATTGTGTCCGTGTTCTACATAGCAAAATGCAGGGAGCAAACCAGGAAGGATTGGAAGGTTATGAATGAGAGAATGGGCCTGCGAATGCACACACCCGAAGGCAAGATGGCTCCCGCCATCAGAGAGGAGCGGCATCTACTGCCGAAGAAGCCTCCTGCATGGAGCAGGTAAGTTTGCTGGTACCCGCTTGTGGGTCCAGTGTGTAAAAAAAGTGTGCATTTTTTATCTCACCATTTTTCTTCTGGGTGCAGCTACCTTCATCTATCTACTTGTCTATATGTTTACTGATGCAGCTGTCCGTCTAATGAGCTCTGATTACTGCCTCTTCACTTTCCATGATGCATGCTGTCTAACATTAAAAATATAGTGTGCATATTCTTTCTCTCACCATTTCATCTGGGTGCAGCCCACCTTGTCTATCTACTTGTCTAAATGTCTACTGATGCAGTTGCTGTCCATGTAATGAACTCTACCTCTTCACTTTCCATGATGCATGCTGTCTAACGTTAAAAATAATGTCTCAGTGGTCTTTCTCCAACCATTTTTCTTCTGGGTAAAGGCCATCTTTGTCTATCTACTTGTCAAAAATGTCCATCCTATCCATCCTAAATGTCCATCCTATCAGCCAGTGCTCTGCCACTATGTTTCATAGGGATTGTATCACGCGCCGGGTGTTCAGGCAGCGCACCTGACACCCGGCAGACTCACCTCTCATCGGCGCTCCGCTTCCCGCTGGGCGCCGCCATCTTGCATGCGCAGACCCGGCGATTATTCTAATTCCCCTGCTCTCTGCTGATTGGTCCTTCTCCCTGGCGGCAAGTTTAAAAGGCACCTCCTATCTATCTTCAGTGCCTGTTCTTCGTGTTACCTCCTGGTGATTGAAGTGGCTTCCTGTTACTTTCCAGTGATTTACCTCCACTACATTTGTCTTCAGAGCTGACGCTCATTCTCCTGAACTTTTACCACATAGTGGTCTGCAGAGCTGACGCTTACTCCACCAAACCCTCCGCCACATAGTGGCCTGCAGAGCTGACGCTCACTCTACGGAACTCTCCGCCACATAGTGGCCTGCAGAGCTGACGCTCACTCTACGGAATTCTCCGCCACATAGTGGCCTGCAGAGCTGACGCTCACTCTACGGAATTCTCCGCCACATAGTGGCCTACAGAGCGGACGCTCATCTCCAGACATCTCCTCTACATTTGTCTTCAGAGCTGACGCTCATCCTCCTGAACTTTACACCACATAGTGGTTTACAGAGTTACACTGATCTGCATCATCTTCATTGCCATTACTTATTGTATTGATCATCCTTCCTACTGTACTACTGCCTGTAGTCTTCCCAGGGACTTTTGTACAGTGCTCTAGTAGGGACCACGACCTGCGAGGTAGACGCAGCTAAGCCCATACCGCTTTGCGGCGGTTCCTGGTGAACACCGTCTCCTCGTTAGACTCCGTGCCCTGTTGGAGTAGTGCCAAACTGTTCGAATCTCTTGGTTTCGCTACATCTGCCGAGTCTCCTCGTAAGAACCATGACAGATTGTAGCATGCTTTGCACACAATACTTGTTTGTTCAGAATGACTTTAAAAAATAAGAGGTCGGTGCAGAAGATGCTGTCTGTGGCCTATAAAATTTCTGGGCACTTTCAACATTCAGTGATGTATATCATTGTAGGAGCTATTAAGAAAATAACCTGCTATGCCACCAACTGAAGCCAAAGGGTAGGCAATCTATGGCTAAACATTAATTTGGTAGACATTCAGAAAGTTGACAGCATTAGGGCTACAATTCAAGTGCAACAGTATTATTAGGTCGACAAATCACATGGTTGACAGTATTTTTAGGTCAACAATTCAAATATAGACAATTTTATAAGGTTATTGTTAGGGTTAGGGAAAGGAATAGAGTTAGGGTTAGGATAATGGATATTATTGTCAACCTAAAAATACTGTCTACATTTGAGTTGCCGATCTAATAATATGTCGATGTCATTATTGTCGACTTTCCAACCCGTCTATATTATGGTGTCGACCATATAAATGTCAATCATGTAACTGTCGTACATATTTATCAGATCCAGCAAGCGGTACTAACGAGGAGGATTTCCATACTTTATATGCTTCAGTGATTTTCTCAAAACGTTTCAGTTGTGAAGAGATCATTAGAAAATAGACTGTAAATGAATAATATATATAAATACTATTATAGGGACAGAACAGCTCAAAATGATATGATTTTACCTATTTTTCACAACATTTAATGAAATCCACATCCAAAAACAAATCCCCTAAAGTTTTTGGCCAAAATCAAAGCCAACACGTTTTAGAACCAAAGCTAAAACACAAAGGTCTGCGCACATCTCTAATTATTATTATTAGTAATATTAGGATTATTATTTAAAGGCGATTTGAGCATTTAGATGACTTATATTTTTTGTCTTGCAACTGTTACTAAATACATTGCATGTTATTGATTCAGGGCTTCCAGGTCTAGTGCACATGTGCAAGATGGACCAGAGACTCCTCTTACCGCTGCAAGCGGGGAGCGGAGAATTACTTAGCTGACCCGGCAAACTCTCCTGATAAATTGAGGGAAGAGAAGATCTTTAATATCGCCTACCAGTGATAACTATAGTTATACTACAGTGTTCTCCCTCTTTCTTTGAGTCGTTGTATAGTTATAGTGTTCTTTGTGTGAGTTGATTTACTCAGCACACGCGCTTCACTAAAGGTTATTTTGCTGTTCTCAAAAATAAAATAAAAAACAACAGAACACAGCGTAGGGAAAGTATATCTGCTGGGATTTCCCAGTCTGCTCCAGCTCATTACAGACCAGAGTCAGTACCACCCAGCGGAGAGATTACACGTCACTATCAATATTGTAAAAATGTACAAGAAACAAACAGTGTGCAGCCGGCTGACAGAATGTGATCAATTAGGGCTGCAGCTCATAGATTGCTGGCGAGAAAACAAGAATTACTACAGACAAGTCTGGAATCAGACCCCTCGTTAGCAATATAGAAATGTATTCCAGATATTGATTGTATTTTTTGAAAGCAAATGCTTTGTCAAATATTACTTATAGTTAGATAGATAGATAGACAGACAGACAGACAGACAGACAGACAGACAGATAGATAGATAGATAGATAGATAGATAGATAGATAGATATGAGATAGATAGATATGAGATAAATAGATAGATATATATGAGATAGATAGGTAGATAGGTAGATAGATATGAGATAGATAGATAGATAGATATGAGATAGATAGATAGATAGATAGATAGATAGATAGATAGATGGATAGATAGATAGATAGATAGATAGATAGATAGATAGATAGATAGATAGATATGAGATAGATAGATAGATAGATATGAGATAGATAGATAGATAGATAGATAGATAGATAGATAGATATATATGAGATAGATAGATAGATAGATAGATAGATAGATAGATAGATAGATATGGGATAGATGGATAGATAGATAGATAGATAGGTAGATAGGTAGATAGATATGAGATAGATAGATAGATAGATATGAGATAGATAGATAGATAGATAGATAGATAGATAGATAGATAGATATGGGATAGATGGATAGATAGATAGATAGATAGATAGATAGATAGATAGATAGATAGATAGATATGAGATAGATAGATAGATAGATAGATATGAGATAGATAGATAGATAGATAGATAGATAGATAGATATATATGAGATAGATAGATAGATAGATAGATAGATAGATAGATATGGGATAGATGGATAGATAGATAGATAGATAGATAGATAGATAGATAGATAGATAGATAGATATGAGATAGATAGATAGATAGATAGATAGATAGATAGATAGATAGATATGAGATAGATAGATAGATAGGTAGATAGATATGAGATAGATAGATAGATAGATAGATAGATAGATAGATAGATAGATAGATAGATATGAGATAGATAGATAGGTAGATAGATATGGGATAGATGGATAGATAGATAGATAGATAGATAGATAGATAGATAGATATGAGATAGGTAGATAGATAAATAGATAGATAGATAGATAGATAGATAGATAGATAGATAGATATGAGATAGATAGGTAGATAGATATGAGATAGATAGGTAGATAGATAGATATGAGATAGATAGATAGATAGATAGATATGAGATAGAAAGATAGATAGATATGAGATAAATAGATAGATATGAGATAGATAGATAGATAGATAGATAGATAGATAGATAGATAGATAGATAGATAAGAGATAGATAGGTAGATAGGTAGATAGATATGAGATAGATAGATGGATAGATAGATAGATATGAGATGGATAGATAGATAGATAGATAGATAGATAGATAGATAGATAGATAGATAGATAGACAGCAATGTGGACATATTTCATTATTAATAATTACTCCTGTTAATTAATATATAATCAGCCTGGTAATTCGCAGCCTTTCGTATAGATTAATATCATATGGTGGCTTTACTTGTTCTTTAAGTATAGTTTATTTTTAAGTAGTATAGTTTATTTTCTTCATACATTTGGTTGTTCATCTCTCTGCTTCCTCCTATGTCTAGAGACTCCTTTTAAAAATTTAAATAAGCCTCTTGACAATGATTCTGGTATTGGGGTTTGAGAAGGAACATGTCAATGGTTAAATGTTCTCGTCCTGGTTTCACTGCTCAGACCCAAAAGCCCTTTTGATAACTGAGAAAATGAAACCTATTATGGTAATTACTAGCTGCACATTGTATTCCTTACTATGGCGTCCTCTTACTACGTTGTGATATGGTGGATACATACGGTGGACCTTCTGTGGTGACCGGCAGTAGGGACTATCATTGGGACACTGCAGCTCGGTATAGCTGAATTAAATATATCGTATTCAATCTGATACTGAATTACTTACTTACAAATTAGTAAAATCAATAGGACTCAGCAACACAATCATCATCATCATCTATTTATATAGCGCCACTAATTCCGCAGCGCTGTACAGAGAACTCACTCACATCAGTCCCTGCCCCATTGGAGCTTACAGTCTACATTCCCTAACACATACACACAGACAGACTAGGGTCAATTTTGTTAGCAGCCAATTAACCTACCAGTATGTTTTTAGAGTGTTGGAGGAAACCAGAGCACCCGGAGGAAACCCACGCAAACATGGGGAGAACATACAAACATGGTCGGGAATCAAACTCAAGAGCCCAGTGCTGTAAGGCAGAAGTGCTAACCACTTAGCCACCGTGCTGCCCAACACAATACGTAAGATTGACACTTGCAAATAAAGCTACTAGTTTACGTTTTGTTACATATTCTATTGAAAACTGTAATCTCACATAAACTGTTCAGCAGCAAGTTTTGCACCTTGGTAGCATGAAATATCGTCAAGCTGTCATTTTGCCAGGATATCCTCATATAACTCAGTCTTCCCTTTGCAAAATCGTTCTGTTCGGGACAGTTATATGGTTACCACTATAAACAGTGTCTCTGGGCTGGAAGGATTTGCCTCCTGCTCATTCTAGAAGACATTGTAGCCTGATCTGGTGCAGATTCAATTCTAAGCAAAGTGCCGCCGGTCTGTCATGATGGTAATCTACGCCGAAGCTCAGCCTGAAATCTCCACTCATGGAGGTGCCAGCAAAAGTCAGCAGAGATTCCACTAACGTATTAACCAGAAATATTACACAAGGGTCCAGTGACACTTCACGGTTAATTAAATTCACCCCTTTGTTTCTGAGTCGGTCACAAGGCTCATGGGTCACGTGATAGCGAAATATCAAGGGACAGAATTTTATGCTATGAACGTGCATGCTAAGGAGAACGGACTCTGCTTGTTACATCAAAAGTCATGTGACTGTGGTTGCCATGGTATTCACATGACACTTAGAAATCTGTTACTCATTAACAGCAGCTTGAAATAAAATAAATATAAAGATAAATAAAAGATAATGAAACTGGAACAACTCCAATGGGATATAAATACGGCCCGTCGAAGCTTGAAAAAGAGAACACTAAAGAGATAAGGAGACTCATAATTGGTCAGTCTGAGTGGGTGTGGTCTCCGCAGGCTGAGAGATGGAAGAGCAAAAACTGAAGTTCAAGTACTTTGATATCTTACCATAACAAGTCGATGAACAAGTCCATGTTCAACCCATTATGATAACCTTGACCTTGTCTGGTCGTCTGTAGGGGGGAAGTACAATAAGCCAAGGACAAAAGATATACAGAAAGTGCAGCAGTCAAGTGATATCGAAGTTGGAGTCTAACGAGAGCCGTGCACAGCCGCAGAGACATTTACAGGTATGATAAGATGGATAGTGCGCCAGGCCTGAACCTGCTGTGTCAAACCCATGGAGTGAGTAAAACTGTACAACCAGGAAGCCTGAGTATAATAAGTAAGCTCAGGTCCTTGTAGACTCTGCGATGTCCCCACCCAGAGAGGTAATGACACGAGGAGTGACGTGGACGGAAGCTGGGAGATTAGTAGAGCAGCTACAGAGGACGAAGGCAAGAGCGAGAGGTTTCATCCCCAAGGCGTGGTGTGGCCGGACGGCAAATGGTATAATCTGTAAACAAAAACTCCCCAGCAGAATGCTTTGGGCACACAACTAGCTACATAACAATAGGAAAATTCACACAAATGACTCAGCCTCCTCTTTCCTTCACTGTCGGCTGTGTTTAAAACCGTCCATGGACTGTGACGTTAATAAAATTACATCTCAGAGTAGAGTAAAATATTAATTTTAATTCCCTTGATCAAAGATATAGAAGACCGAAATCTAGTGTTCTTTTAAGACATAACATTTAGAATTATAATGTAAAACATGTTTATAGCATGTTGTTGTTGTCACCAAAAATTGTGAATGATGCACCTGGACAAACCACGTTGTGATGCAAGGGCTGCAGGGAAAATACAGGCTGCTTTTACAAATCCCGGGCAGCATTATTTTCACACTGCAAGCCAGAGCCTGAGAGTTATATAGTGGATGGAGCACATCACTCAGGAAATGAGTGATGTGTTAGTGAGGACAGGGCTGCATGTGACAGGGGCAGTGACATGATGTGAGGAGGGGAATGGAGGCAGCAGGAAGTTACAGACTGAGAGTTATATAGTGGGAGGAGCAGGGACCCAGCAGCACAGAGTATATCAGGAGATGAGTGATGTGTTAGTGAGGACAGGGCTTCATGTGACAGGGGCAGTGACATGATGTGAGGAGGGGAATGGAGGCAGCAGGAAGCTACAGACTGAGAGTTATAGAGTGGGAGGAGCAGGGACCCAGCAGCACAGAGTATATCAGGAGATGAGTGATGTGTTAGTGAGGACAGGGCTTCATGTGACAGGGGCAGTGACATGATGTGAGGAGGGGAATGGAGGCAGCAAGAGTTATTTTATGGATGGAGCATGATTACTTGGCAGCACAGAGTATATCAGGACATACGCAGAGATCATTTTCATTAAACAGCACAGGGGAGAGCAGTAATTCTCTACCAATAGGATTGAATGGTTAATGCCATCTTCAAATGGCGTTATCCATCGGGGTCAAGATCTGAGCTAATCTTTTCGGAACTTCATACATTTTTCCACACTGCAGTCTCCATTAAGTATTATGGGGACTTCTGGATTGTGCGGTAATTTGCCTAATGCGATATCTCCTGATTTAGGCTTTTGTTAAATTACCACTTTACTTACAACGGCCTAAACAATGTGGAAAAGTCCATTCCCACATGGTTTAGGGCTTAACAAATAAGTCACTTTACAAAGTTAATACAAAAGAGATTTGTAGAAGAATTGGTCTTGTGCTTTTAAAACTAAGCAAACATTGCCATCTAGTGGCGAAATTAGAGTAGGTGCTTTACATACAATAGGTGCTTTTTATATATATATATAAATAACAAACTGAAAAATAATTATCAAATGTGTTTCACATCTTTGAAAAAATACAGCATTGTAAAGAGAATTACACACTTTGCTATTTTATAATGAGGGGGCCTAATGTGATATAACGTACTGTGTGATCATATTCTAACTGTTTTGGGTTATGGGTTTGGGCAGGGACTTATGTCAATGAGTTCTCTGTACAGCGCTGCGGAATTGGTGGCGCTATTCTTGGGGAATCGCGTCATTTTGGTTACACCACCAGCTGTAAAATAATGGGTACGCATCATTATGTCATGCAGGAGGGGTCAAAATGATGCTATTCTTCAAGCCCTGCCCCCTCCGCTCATAGCACCCACCTCCCCTCCCAGAGGTCAACATGCAAAAGTTGGCAAGTATGAGATCTTGAGAGCCAGACATTGAGAGGTTGCCAAGGCAATGGGTTGCCGAGGTTTATTCAGTAAGCTTCATGGACAAACACTCATCAGCTGCATTTTTTTTTTTTTTGAAAACTTGTTCAGGCTGTTAGTAGAAGATGTGTCAGGACCAGCACAGCAGGAGTAAAGCTGGGTACACACTACAGGTTATTCAACCAATTATCGTGCCAATAACACAATAACTGACCGTTAGGTCCGATATCGAATTAGTGTGTACGCTCCCACAATCATGTTTTATTGTATTGTTTCATTTGATTTTATAAACAGACCAAAAATCAAGATCAACGAAGGAACGTTGTCATGCAAATCCTGAAGTGTGTATACACCTGCGACAGGCAGTGTCTATAGATCTCTATGCAGTGTGCAGAGTCACCATCTTTTCAGCCGATGGTTATGACAGATGAAGAGCACAGATCTGAAGGTAAATCGTGTAAAACGTGTATAATGTGTACACAGGGATCAGCTGCTGATCGGGACTTTCAGTCGTTGGTAAAATCCTTATAAATATCTCATCGGGAGAAATTTTCTGTAGTGTGTACGCAGTTTAAGAGTTGGGTAAGGAGGGTTGGGTATTATCTCCATTCAGTGTTAAGGATGAGTCCAGTAGCGGCCGGAAGGGGAGACAGTAAAATGATGACACCACTTACTATGCCTATTCCCTGCACTACAGAAAAACCAGGGGATTGGCACCTACACACTCAGGACCACCCTCATTTGAAAGAGGCGAGTCTTTCAAACAATGTTGCCTGTTAGAAGTTATTGTCTGGTGATCACATGTGAGCACCAGACAATAACACATTACAGCGCAGAGAGCATTAGCAAGTTCAGAAATGGGTGGTGGGTTATGATGCCCAGGTCTCACCCATCCTGGCTTCAATAAACTCAGGGGTACCCTCTTTTGATGCGGTAGGTTATCTTTTAAAAAAAAAAAAGGTCTAGCCATTTTATTCCTACACGTTTTATGCATTTCATTCAAGTCTGTGCAAACTAGCAACAACAACAAAAAATAATCAGCTTTTATTATGAAAACCTATGCATGGAATCCTGCTTGTTTCTGTTTTGAAAAGGTGGATTGATATCAAATCAATAACCACAAAATACTTATTGGTGGTACTTAGTGAAAAAATACACACATTTGCTTTTAGTTCACTTTCTTGCAATATCAGTAAAAACACATTTTTGCCCATTTTGGGTAGATTTACTTTGCTGAGGTATAAGCTAATTAATGGTCTTTTCTGAAAATTCAAAGTGAAAAAATATAGGTATCATTTCAGTGGGGACTGCTGAGACAAATGACTGATATTGAGGTTGGAATGTGACACAGGAAAAAATGCCAATATAGGGGCTCAGCACGGGGGTGAGTAAAGCCTCAGTAGTGAAGGGGCTATTTACAGAAAAAAATAATTAAAGTTATATTCTTATTATTAATAAGCATAACTTTATCAGTGGATCTGCAACCCTAAGTCCGATCTATGTGACCACTCCGCCAAGCAATGCAAGTTTGAATGCCAGGGACTATGAGAGACAAGAGAGGGGCTGTTATAGGTGGGGATCACTGCATGGACACATCTCTGTCTGCCTCTCATTTAAAACAGGAAATGCAGGACATTATTTTAGTTTGTATTTTTGGATGAATCTCATGCACACTTTCCTAAAATGACATTTAATCACACTGGATTTTTCTTACGTGATCAATCATATAAGATTTAATAAGGAGACTAAAAATTGATTGGGAAGGTACAACTAGTAAAAATGCATTAAAAAAACACACAAACACAACCACCGTGCAAAAATAAAACCCTTCATTGATCTAACAAGAGCTCCGCAGAAAATTAACAATAAGCGGCATTGAATTCATATTTAAAATCTGGGAAAGTCCCATGCCCTGGCCTCAAAGCACAGGGGCTTTTAAAAGTTTTGAGATCCTGACAAAACGTGTCAGCTGTTTAAAAAATATACCATCTAACCAGAGACTGCCAGGGAATGGAGAATGGAGCTTATCCTATGTACTTGTGAACAGAAATAGAGGATTCTAACACGATAGAAAGTTGTCACCGAAGGGTAAATGTATCTGGATGTTTAAATCATTGATCGCTTCTTACATTGGATGTATCTTGCTAAGCTGTGTAACACACTGGGCTTATACAATACAGAATCTGTGGCATGACTGATCGTGGGACTGATTGTTCCTAAAACACAAAGGATCTGCTAGAAATTGATCTCCTGAATGAGCCACACAGTGCAGGTTTATGGAATACTGCAAGTAAAAAGATATTGTGATAGGTGATATAGAAATAGTACATATGTAGATTGCAGTGCCGTAACTAGCCATTTTAGTGCCCTGGGCGAGATAGGGAAGCAGCGCCCCCCATCTAAGTGGGAGTGTCAATTGTCGAGTGGGCGTGGTCAACCTACTGTGGGGGGCGTAGCTAGCTCTTTACAAGTTCTAGACCGCACTGAAACCCCCTCCCTCCCCATTCTTCTCGGTCTGGCTTTGTAAGGATCTTTATGTAATAAGCCTCCATAGATCAAAGTACTTTAAATGCAGCTATCACATGCCAGCTGTATAACAAATGAATTGGTTATTGAAATAAAACTCACTGAAACAAATTAAAACAAATGTAACAGTACCATCTGTATCACACGTCCCTTCATCCCACTGTGCCCTGCATCACACTGTGCCCTCCATCCAGGGCCGGATTAACCAGAGGACTAACTGGGCTATAGCCCAGGGGCCTCGGGCATCCAGGGGGCCCTTCAAAGTCCTCAGCAGCATTATTGATCGGTCCGGGGGCGGGGGCGCCCCCAGCCCGATCAATGCTGCTGAGCACTGTCAGTCCAGTCCTCCGTCCCCGGCGCTCAGTACTCTGCTTACTGAAGAGATCTCGCGAGTGAACTCTCGCGAGATCTCCTCAGTAAGGAGCTTACAGCGCGCCGGGGATGGAGGACTGGACTGACAGGTAAGCAATTTGGGGGGGCCCTCACGGGGGACGGGGGCGGCGGGCGGCTCACAATGGGGGCCTCACGGGGGAATGGAGGTGCCCTTAGCCCAGGGGCCTCCATTCCCTTAATCCGGCCCTGCCTTCATCACACTGTGCCCTTCATCCCACTGTGCCCTCCATCACACTGTGCCCTCCATCCCACTGTGCCCTCCATCACACTGTGCCCTTCATCCCACTGTGCCCTCCATCACACTGTGCCCTCCATCACACTGTGCCCTCCATCACACTGTGCCCTTCATCCCACTGTGCCCTCCATCACAGTTTCTTCTTTATCACACCGTGCCATGGAGCGATCTTTATCACATTGTGCCCCCTTATCACCATCACACAAAATGAATATATATATATATATATATATATATACATACACACACACACACACACACACACACACATACACACATACACACATACAATATAAAGAGCCTCCTAGTGTCCGCCATACCTTACAGAGAGCATTCCTGTGACCACCATACAATACAGAGAGCATTCCTATGACCGCCATACTATACAGAGAGCATTCCTGTGACCACCATACAATACAGAGAGCATTCCTGTGACCGCCATACTATACAGAAAGCATTCCTATGACCGCCATACTATACAGAGAGCATTCCTGTGACCGCCATACTATACAGAGAGCATTCCTGTGACCGCCATACTATACAGAGAGCATTCCTATGACCACCATACAATACAGAGAGCATTCCTGTGACCGCCATACTATACAGAGAGCATTCCTATAACCGCCATACTATACAGAGAGCATTCCTGTGACCGCCATACTATACAGAGAGCATTCCTATGACCACCATACAATACAGAGAGCATTCCTGTGACCGCCATACTATACAGAGAGCATTCCTATAACCGCCATACTATACAGAGAGCATTCCTATGACCGCTATACTATACAGAGAGCATTCCTATGACCGCTATACTATACAGAGAGCATTCCTATGACCGCCATACAATACAGAGAGCATTCCTATGACCGCCATACTATACAGAGAGCATTCCTATGACCGCCATACTATACAGAGAGGATTCCTATGATCACCATACAATACAGAGAGCATTCCTATGACCACCATACAATACAGAGAGCATTCTTGTGACTGCAAAACAGATAAATACCTCACCTGAAATTAATAGACCCCACCATTAAATTAAAAAGCCCCAACAATAAATTTAATTGACCCACCAGCACCCCACAAATAAAATAGTACCCATTAAATAATTAGCCCCCACCTAAACGTCACCATTAAATTAATAGCCTACCTCCCACCCATGTAGTAAGACACCTAACCTCCCTACCCTCATATCACACATTAATACATCCCCCCTTCCCTCACACATTATGGCAGCATACCCCCCTTCTCTCATAAAGCATAGCAGCATCCCCCCTCCATAATAGCAAGATGCAGCACACATTCCTCCCCTCCCTAATAGCAGCTCACATCCCCCCTCCTTAATAGCAGCATACATCCCCTCCCCTCCCTCCATAATAGCAGCTTACATGCCCCTCTCCCCTCCCCTCCCCCCATAATAGCAGCTTACATGCCCCCCTCCCTCCCTCCATAATAGCAGCTCACATCCCCCCCTCCCCTCATAATAGCAGCTCACATCCCTCCCCTCCCTCCATAATAGCAACACACATCCCCTTTCCCCTGCTTTGAAACTTACCTTTTTCCTCTTTCTTCCTCTCCAGCCGTCGCTGCCTGGCTCCTCTCTGCTCCTCTGCTGCCTAGCAACGTCATGACATCAGACGCTGAGGCAGAGGGCAGAGTTCAGAAGGGGGTGGAGCCGGGTGCCGGCCGCCATTTTGGATGCGCCGGGCGGCCGGCAGTCTGAATCTGAGGTCTGTTTAATTTTTATTTTTTTACACTCCTCACACAGAGGCAGGTGTGGGCGGCCATTGCGCCCCCTTGGGACTGCGCCCGGGGCGGCGGCACCGCCCGCACCGGCCTCGTTACGGCTCTGGTAGATTGTACACTCCTTTGAGCAGGGCTTTCTCTCCTCCTGTCTTCACCACTTTTAACTCAGCTCGCCAGCTACCCTGCCTTCCTCCTCGAGGACCCTCTTCCCCTGTCCCCTCTTGCTCCCTTCTCTTCCCCCTGGGGGTCTCCCTCTCATCTGTGCCCTCCCTCCTAGGTGCCGTTGCTGGCTGACCTTCCCCTCTCCCCTCCCCTCTAGCTGTGCCTTGAGCTCACTGAGTTACTGTGATTATTGTTTACTGTTCTGTGCTGTCTCACCTCGTATTGTAATCTCGTTTGTCCCTGTACGGCGCCGCGGACACCTAGTGGCGCCCTATAAATAAAAATTAATAATAATGTTACTGACAAATCCCTGGATGGGTGCGGTACTCTAGATCAGAGGTGTCAAGGTCAGTCCTCAAGGGCTACCATCAGGTCATGTTTTCAGGGTTTCTGTCTGTAGGAACAGCTGGGATAGTTACTGACCCAGCCTGTGCATGATTAAAGAAATCCTGAAAGCATAAACTAGATGGTTGTGGATTTTAATGTAATAAATAGGGATTTATTTTTATATGTAACAGGTGCAATTGTGGAGAGAGCTGTGGTCTAGTCCATGCAAGGTCATAACCCAAATAGACACCCTCTACCCCACTCTAAGCCTTTTGGGGGGTTATTTTATGTATCATTGTGTTCAAAATTCCCCAACTGATACCATTTATCTTGATTATATCATATTTAACTTTGTTATTGTCTGTTTTTAAATGTGTCCAGGTGGGTTCTGGGTAATTATCAATTGTCACATGTCCCACAGAGACAGAGTCAATCAGTCTTTATCCAGACCCAGACCCTTAGTTAACCTGAGTGGGGCCCCATTGTTATGGGATGTAGCCAGCTAGACACCCCGGAGTAATACCAGCAGGAGGGCTTGTGGGTGTCTGACCTTGGACTTGACTCCTACCACGCTGACAGAGGATAGAGTATTGGGCCAAGTGGCTGGGAGAAGAGAACTTAGGGAGTGAGGGGGAGAAGAGGAAGGTGTGAGGGGGAGAGGAGGAGGGTGTGAGGGGGAGAGGAGGGAGTGAGGGGGAGAAGAGGAAGGTGTGAGGGGGAGAGGAGGAGGGTGTGAGGGGGAGAGGAGGGAGTGAGGGGGAGAAGAGGAAGGTGTGAGGGGGAGAGGAGGAGGGTGTGAGGGGGAGAGGAGGAGGGTGTGAGGGGGAGAGGAGGAGGGAGTGAGGGGGAGAGGAGGAGGGTGTGAGGGGGAGAGGAGGAGGGAGTGAGGGGGAGAGGAGGAGGGTGTGAGGGGGGAGGAGGAGGGTGTGAGGGGGAGAGGAGGAGGGAGTGAGGGGGAGAGGAGGAGGGTGTGAGGGGGAGAGGAGGAGGGTGTGAGGGGGAGAGGAGGAGGGAGTGAGGGGGACAGGAGGAGGGTGTGAGGGGGAGAGGAGGAGGGAGTGAGGGGGAGAGGAGGAGGGTGTGAGGGGGAGAGGAGGAGGGTGTGAGGGGGAGAGGAGGAGGGAGTGAGGGGGAGAGGAGGAGGGTGTGAGGGGGGGAGGTGTGAACACAGAGGGTGCTGGGGGGTGAGGAGGAGGGGGCTGTGGGGGGTTGGGTATGTCTTAACAAAGACGAGAAGCCCGACAGGCTTCAGACCTACACGAAAATTCTGATTGCAGGAAAAAACGAATGGAATATAAACATTAGTTTTCTCCTGCAATCGGAATTTTCATATAGGTCTGAAGTCTGTCGGGCTTCTCGTCTTCGTTAAGAGGATTAGACAGACAGATTAGACAGACACAGGAGGGCGAGGAGGAAGGGAGGGGGGAGGTTACACAGGTGGTGAGGAGGAAGAGGAGGAGGGTGGTATTTAGGCATGGGGCGAGGAGGAAGAGGAGGGGGATGATGGCGACGTGGGATAGGAGGTGGAGGGGGATACAGTGGAGGAGGGGGATAGACGGGAGTGGGGCGCGGGAGAGGGGGAAGAGGGGGGTACTTGGAAGGAGGGAGGTACAGGGGAGGAAGGAGATACAAGGGAGGAGGGAGATACAGGGGAGGAGGCATATAAAGGGGAGGGGGCAGTGGGGGGTACAGGGGAGGAGGGGGCGTTGGTAAATGGGGTTTGGAAGAGGGGGGTGCAGGGAGTGAAGAGGGGAAGGAGGAAGAGGGAGGTTTTTGTGCAGGGGGTGTGGAGGAGGGGGGAGCAGGGGGTGAAGAGGAGGAGGGCGGAGGTGGTAGAGAGGGTGAGCAGGAGGGCGGGGTTGGGGAAGGTGGACAGGAGAAGGGATGTTCAGAGCTGGCATAATTTTTCTTTTTCTCAGTGGAGAATAATGACTGAATGATGCTATTATCACACTTTATATAGAGTTACAGCTGCAGCTGAGGATTATGACATTTGTGGGTAATGACATCATAATCACACAGTATACAGGGCTACTGCATCAGATGGGGATGATGGGTAAGGACATCATAATCACACAGTATACAGAGCTACTGCATCAGATGGGGATGATGGGTAAGGACATCATAATCACACAGTATACAGAGCTACTGGGTAATGTCCTTATAGTCACACAGTGTATAGAGCTCCTGGTGCAGACGGGGATTCTGGGTAATGTCCTCATAGTCATGGGTATAGCTCTGTAGTAATGTTCAGCGTGTGTAAAATGATGATGTGTGATACCCAAAACCTGAGTACTCTGGAGTGTGTCTATATGATTTTAATTTGTTAATTTAATTTATTAATTGTTATAAGTGTTAATAAAGATTTTTTTTTTTTTTAATTCCTGGAGGAAGAAATTATTATTATTATTATTATTATTATTATTATTATTTATTTATAAGGCGCCAAAAGGTTTCCGCAGCGCCGAACACAGTACAAACAATGGACAGTACAGGGAATAACAGTACAGAACAATAAACGAGTAATACCAAGACGTCAGAGGCTCCAGGCAACGCAAATATATTGAAGTTGGAGCAGAAAAATAGGTAGAGAGACAGGAGGGAGAAGTGCAATGCTCATAAGAGCTTACATCCTAAAGGGAGGGGAAACAGCCGGCCGGCACGACCGTGACAGTGGTTGGTGGTTGCCGGGGGTGACAGTGGGGAGTGGTTGGTGGTTGCTGGGTGTGACAGTGGGGAGTGGTTGGTGGTTGCCGGGGGTGACAGTGGGGAGTGGTTGGTGGTTGCCAGGGGTGACAGTGGGGAGTGGTTGGTGGTTGCCGGGTGTGACAGTGGGGAGTGGTTGGTGGTTGCCGGGGGTGACAGTGGGGAGTGGTTGGTGGTTGCCGGGTGTGACAGTGGGGAGTGGTTGGTGGTTGCCGGGGGTGACAGTGGGGAGTGGTTGGTGGTTGCCAGGGGTGACAGTGGGGAGTGGTTGGTGGTTGCCGGGGTGACATTGGGGAGTGGTTGGTATTTGCCGGGGGTGACAGTTGGGAGTGGTTGGTGGTTCCCGGGGGTAACAGTGGGGAGTGGTTGATGGTTGCCGGGGGTGACAGTTGGGAGTGGTTGGAGGTTGCCGGGGGTGACAGTGGGGAGGGGTTGGTGGTTGCCGGGGGTGACAGTGGGGAGTGGTTGGTGGTTGCCGGGGGTGACAGTGGGGAGTGGTTGGTGGTTGCCGGGGTGACATTGGGGAGTGGTTGGTATTTGCCGGGGGTGACAGTTGGGAGTGGTTGGTGGTTCCCGGGGGTAACAGTGGGGAGTGGTTGATGGTTGCCAGGGGTGACAGTTGGGAGTGGTTGGAGGTTGCCGGGGGTGACAGTGGGGAGGGGTTGGTGGTTGCCGGGGGTGACAGTGGGGAGTGGTTGGTGGTTGCCGGGGGTGACAGTTGGGAGTGGTTGGTGGTTGCCGGGGGTGACAGTGGGGAGTGGTTGGTGGTTCCCAGGGGTGACAATGGGGAGGGGTTGGTGGTTGCCGGGGGTGACAGTGGGGAGTGGTTGGTGGTTGCCGGGGGTGACAGTTGGGGTGGTTGGTGGTTGCCGGGGGTGACAGTTGGGGGTGGTTGGTGGTTGCCGGGGGTGACAGTGGGGAGTGGTTGGTGGTTGCCGGGGGTGACAGTGGGGAGTGGTTGGTGGTTGCCGGGGGTGACAGTTGGGGGTGGTTGGTGGTTGCCGGGGGTGACAGTGGGGAGTGGTTGGTGGTTGCCGGGGGTGACAGGGAGAGAGGAGTGTGATACTCAGGACCAGTGAGAGAGATCCCTGTGTCTGATAAACTGAGAGAGAAAGATAGGGACAGAATGACAATGGGACACAGTGATATATAAGCAGAATAAAAGTGAATAAAGTATAAGAAGAGAAGTGAGAATAAGAGAGGCTCAGTAATAAGGACAGTGCTGGAAATGACTCAGCAGTAGAGAGATCTGTGAATACACAACAGAGACTGAGCTATGTACTGAGGACAGTGTGAGAGGACAGAGACAAGTTGGAGTTGTACAATAACAGTTCAGCAGACACAGATCAGTATAACTCCCCCATTACATCACTGACACTGAGAACATCAGCAGTTACTTACACACATCTTACTGATCCCTATATACTATATACTGATCCCTATATACTATATACTGATCCCTATATACCAGGGGTCGGCGACCCCCGGCACGGTGGCACGCAGCCCCTTGAGTCCTGGCACGCCATCCAACTGTTCTAAATGACAGCCGGAGAAGAGCTGAACTGCAGCACAGTTCCTCCCAAGCACCTTTGCGGACCGTTTCACTGCTAGAAGAGGTAAGTATAAAATTATACAATTTTTTATTAATTTATTAGTGTCCTAAAAAATTTTTTTATCCAATTCTGAGGCCATAAGAGTCAATGGGGACATTACTGTGGCATAAAATATATTGGGGGCAACTGTGGCATATTATGTGTTTCTGGAGGCAACTGTGGCATATTATGTGTTTCTGGGGGCAACTGTGGCATATTATGTGTTTCTGGGGGCAACTGTGGCATATTATGTGTTTCTGGGGGCAACTGTGGCATATTATTTGTTTCTGGAGGCAACTGTGGCATATTATTTGTTTCTGGGGGCAATTGTGGCATATTATGTGTTTCTGGGGGCAACTGTGGCATATTATGTGTTTCTGGGGGCAACTGTGGCATATTATGTGTTTCTGGGGGCAACTCTGAAATACTATGAATTTCTGGGGGAACTGTGACATACTATGTATTTATGGGGGAACTATGACATACTATGTATTTATGGGGTAACTGTGGCAAAGTATGAATTGGGGGCACAACTATGTGGCATAAGATGAATTGGGGGCACAATTATGAGGTATGATGTGAACTGGGCCACTACTGTGCGGCATAACATTTTTTTTTGCTGGTCCCTTACTGTTAATATGATATTAGCCTCATAAAATGAGAGATAATTATATATATATATATATATATATATATATATATATATATATATATAGCCGCCGAGAGGGGAGGGGGCGGCTACAAATTGCCTGGGCCTGCATGGTGGCCCGAGTCCCCTCTGGAGACCTAATTTTGAAAAAAGAAATAATATTTTAAAAGTACTTTTTTAAAAAAAAATTATTGAGTGCAGGGGGATCGGTAGTGGCTAAATCCCCTTCAGCTCAGGTACCTTCAGACGCCAGGTCATGTGACTGCAGTGATCACATGGTACTCGGGCTGCTGGATATCTTCCCATGTTGTGCAGTGGAGAATAAGGTAAGAAGAAGGTGTGATGGAGAGGGGGCATGTGTGACTAAAGGTGCTGGGGAGAGGAGGGGGGGGGCATGTGTCACTAAAGGTGCTGGGCAGAGGGGGGGCAAGTGTGATTAAAGCATATGTGAGCAAAGCTGCTGAGCAAGGGGGCACGTGTGAGTAATGCATTTTTCTGTAAGAGGGGGGCCTGGTGCTTTTCACCTGCTAGACACGCCCCCAATGATGTACTGCCACGCCCCCAATTGTACGACCACTCGCATGGTAAAAAAAATGTTGTGCCGCTTAGCGGCGGCACAACATTTTTTTCACTATGCTTAACTATAAGGGAGGACCCATAGAGTTGCTGTACTGGGGCCATGAATTTCTCTAGGCAGCTCTGTATGTATATAAGTGTGTGTGTGTGTGTGTATATATATATATATATATATATATATATATATACACACAACTGGCACACCTGGGCTTGACTAGATTTTAGCCGGCACTCCGATAGAAAAAGGTTGCCAACCCCTGCTATATACTATATACTGATCCCTATATACTGATCCCTATATACTATATACTGATCCCTATATACTGATCCCTATCATCATCATCATCATCTACTTTATACTGATCCCTATATACTATATACTGATCCCTATATACTGATCCCTATATACTATATACTGATCCCTATATACTGATCCCTATCATCATCATCATCATCTACTTTATACTGATCCCTATATACTATATACTGATCACTATATACTGATCCCTATATACTATATACTGATCCCTATATACTGATCCCTATATACTATATACTGATCCCTATATACTATATACTGATCCCTATATACTGATCCCTATATACTATATACTGATCACTATATACTGATCCCTATATACTATATACTGATCCCTATATACTGATCCCTATCATCATCATCATCATCATCTACTATATACTGATCCCTATATACTGATCCCTATATACTGATCTCTATATACTATATACTGATCCCTAAATACTGATCCCTATATACTATATACTGATCCCTATATACTATATACTGATCTCTATATACTATATACTGATCCCTATATACTGATCCCTATATACTATATACTGATCCCTATATACTGATCCCTATATACTATATACTGATCCCTATATACTTCTACTGCTGACTATAAAGAATCAGTTTCTCAGGAAATCTACAGAAATAGTGTTTTACCAAAATCTTCTTGTGAAGGTCAACAACCACTTAATAAAGGGATAAATAAAAAGACATTTATGGGCCCCAACCACGTGCACCACTTCTACAAATAGTTATTGAAATATTTGATGTAGGTCTTAAAGTTGTATTGAGAAATTCATCTCTTTATCGTGTTAAGGTATGTATTAATGTGCAGTAATTATATATATATATATATATATATATATATATATATATATATATATATATATATATATATATATGAAGATTAATAATTTATTCTGGCAGAGACGTCCATAGACATAGAATTCCTAATAAGATATCAGTATTATTATTATGGCGAAGTTAAAGGATTGTCAATTGTAAATAGTTTCAAAGTGATAAGATATTGTTTAAAAATAATTGTGCACTTCTACTATAAATATATCAGAGTAATTCTTATTAATAAAAGGAAATTAGTTCAGAATACACTTGTGTCATTGTAAATCTCTGTGGACAAATCTCTTTACCTTTGGATGCCAAATGCTTTGATTTTGATTCTGATTTAGAGTTTGGTTATGCTAAGTTAGGTCTGTTAATAAGTAGATGGTCCCTCTGTGGGGGTAACTCTGTAACAATTTGAATATTTAATTTTTTCGTTTTCTTATTGCCCTGTAATCTGATGCATATACTGTTTGTTTATGATGCATATTAATATTTGAGAACCATATGCCGTTTGCTGAATGTCTACTATTTTTGAAAATGCAAATAAAATATTTTGGGGAAAACAAAGATAGGTTTTTGGTATCTGTTGTTGGACCTGTTTGTCTGTGTTCTGTGTATTGGTCTCC
Organism: Mixophyes fleayi; assembly: GCF_038048845.1. Classification (NCBI taxonomy): domain Eukaryota; kingdom Metazoa; phylum Chordata; class Amphibia; order Anura; family Limnodynastidae; genus Mixophyes; species Mixophyes fleayi. The sequence continues at coordinate 338,581,612 of NC_134404.1, read as the reverse complement.
TGAAACTGTGAACTGTGGGGATTGTAGTTTGGGCAGTACCTACACCTACTGCTAGGAGTTAAAGTTGCACAGCATACCGTTCCAATAGAATGTATTTAGGACCAGGGCACTGCTGTTGTATTGTTATAACTAGCACTAGAGTGGGTGTTACACGTTAGCCTGTAGATAGCCCTGTTGGCGGACTGTTGTGTGTCGCCCTTTTCTAGACGCCAATACTGGGAGTCACAGACGACCAGCAAGAGGAGATAGAGACTATGCGGTGAGTGTCATTGTGTGGTTTCGCCTTTCTTACATACGCAGAGTATCTTACATACGCAGAGTAAGATTAGTGAGAATTGCATCTTACATACGCAGAGTATCTTACATACGCAGAGTAAGATTAGTGAGAATTGCATCTTACATACGCAGAGTAAGATTAGTGAGAATTGCATCTTACATACGCAGAGTATAATTACTTAGTATAATTTCTTGCGCCAGCCTGGGTCATTTTTATTTTAGGCATGTTTGCGGGCGAGCAGGTGGTTATAATTTGGGGGTACACAGGGTAACGGGTGATCCTTTATTAAGAATGGTGCCATACGATATATCACCTTAAGTGCCATGATGCTACCTGCCCGATCTAAGTTTTTCTTCAGCTTCACAGGCTGAAGATTATTTGGACGTGTCAAGGGTACTATGGCATATTAATATTATATGTGTGCAGGCCTGGGGTGCTGATTACACTACTAACACAGTTGAACAAACCTGTGTTAGCTGCGATGTGGAAGGGCAGCATCACTCAGATTTAGGTTACACAGTAGGCTGTATATATGCTGATCTATGGAAAAACAATAGACAAGAGACTTTACGCATAGGGGAGAGGAATGAACCCATGACGTATGGGGAGTCCACCGAGGTGGTCCTTAGAATCTATAACATGAGCCTTCTCAGGTGTAGGGTCTCATATAGCCGTGTAGAGGAAAAATGGGTATACCAAATTTGTAGCCCCATATATATATGGTTTTGTTCCAACTAAACATTAACAAAGGCTTCATGTATTGTACATGTGGCAAAACTGATTGCGGAACATGCAGTCTGGAATGCAGTAGGGTTTCCGGACTTGTATAAATATATAATTGGCATATTGTGGTATAACCCACTGAAGCTCACGATGTATAATGAATTTTAAGGGGCACAAGTTAGATTATTAAGAGCTATTCTTATATGGGAATGGTTAATGTTGATGGAGATACAGGTTCGTGAACAGATTCAGTTACATACGCAGAGACATAAAACAGATATGTTGATCGGATACAGATACATGTAAGATATGATGATACAGATATGTGGATCGGATACAGATACATATGCAGAGACATGATACAGATATGTGGATCGGATACAGATACATCTAAGGCATGATGGTACAGATATGTGGATCGGATACAGATACATGTAGGGTATGATGGTACAGATATGTGGATCGGATACAGATACATGTAGGGTATGATGGTACAGATATGTGGATAGGATACAGATACATGTAAGGCATGATGGTACAGATATGTGGATCGGATACAGATACATCTAAGGCATGATGGTACAGATATGTGGATCGGATACAGATACATGTAGGGTATGATGGTACAGATATGTGGATCGGATACAGATACATGTAGGGTATGATGGTACAGATATGTGGATAGGATACAGATACATGTAAGGCATGATGGTACAGATATGTGGATCGGATACAGATACATCTAAGGCATGATGGTACAGATATGTGGATCGGATACAGATACATGTAGGGTATGATGGTACAGATATGTGGATCGGATACAGACACATGTAAGGCATGATGGTACAGATATGTGGATAGGATACAGATACATGTAAGGCATGATGGTACAGATATGTGGATCGGATACAGATACATGTAGGGTATGATGGTACAGATATGTGGATCGGATACAGACACATGTAAGGCATGATGGTACAGATATGTGGATCGGATACAGATACATCTAAGGCATGATGGTACAGATATGTGGATAGGATACAGATACATGTAAGGCATGATGGTACAGATATGTGGATAGGATACAGATACATGTAAGGCATGATGGGACAGATATGTGGATCGGATACAGATACATCTAAGGCATGATGGTACAGATATGTGGATCGGATACAGATACATCTAAGGCATGATGGTACAGATATGTGGATAGGATACAGATACATGTAAGGCATGATGGTACAGATATGTGGATAGGATACAGATACATGTAAGGCATGATGGTACAGATATGTGGATAGGATACAGATACATGTAAGGCATGATGGGACAGATATGTGGATCGGATACAGATACATGTAGGGTATGATGGTACAGATATGTGGATAGGATAAATATGCAGAGACATGATACAGATATGTGGATCAGATACAGATACATATGCAGAGACATGGTACAGATATGTGGATAGGATACAGATACATGTAGGGTATGATGGTACAGATATGTGGATCGGATACAGATACATGTAGGGTATGATGGTACAGATATGTGGATAGGATACAGATACATATGCAGAGACATGATACAGATTTGGGAATAGGATACGGATGCCTGTAAGGTATGATGATGCAGATACGTATGGGATGCATGGCACGGCTGGGTTCACGTGGTCAAGCAATGCTCCTCGTATGAAGCTACTGGTTTTGCAGAGTGTACTGGACAAAGCTGGTTGAGTCTAGACTTAGTTGACTAAGGTACAGGGCATTTGGATATAGTTGTTTGCAGGAGACCTATTGGCTATCAGCAATGGTTGAACACTAAAGGGGCTGTACTTTCATTGTATTTCCTTATGTATGGTATTAGGCGTTCCTGGGACAGTTGTTGGAGTGGGACAGTTTTCAATTTGGATCGGGTCCATGAGCTGACGATATTTAGGAAGTGGCCGCTGTTAGTGACACTGTTGTCTTTGCCCTCCTACAGGAGTGAGCCTTCATGGGGGCCTATGCCCTGGTGTTGCAGCCTTACTACTTCACTGGTTTACTTCCCCATGCTGCATAGTAATATACGTTTTCAGGGGTGGGTCACGTGGATCCATTTATTGTCAATATCTCCAAGGCAAATTTACCCATCTGCAGTTACTGAACACGAATGGGTCGAGTTGGTGAGGGGGGTTTGATACACAGTTTCTTTCATGCCATTTGGGACAGACGTTATGCCTTGCAGCATGGAGGACCTTCCTGATGATAGTTATGGATCTGGGTAGGGACCCTAGTTTTGATGGAAGTGGGTTTTTTGGAGTTGGCGTTTCTGGACTATAGGAATTTAGACAAGAAGCTTCCTTGTGGTCTTCATGGGAGACACTGATCATTGTTATGGGGTTCATCATTGGGCCTACATGGGCACAGTGTAAGTAGCCTGGTATTTTTGGCCTTACATTTCCAGCTTAAGTGGTGACATTGATCCTGTGAGGGAGGACTTTGCTGGATAGTGATTGGCATGACACTATAGCCTGAGCATGTGGTTAAACTAATATTCAATATGCAGTCTCCTATGGTGCGGCAGTCCCTTATGTTTTGCTTTGCTTACTTTGTTTATAGGGTAGGGGACACTGGATCACGCTGGCTCCCAGGGTTGGTTTCTCTGTATGAACAGTTGCAATTGTGTGTGGATTTACTGGCTTTTGGCTGGGATACCGTAGCGGAGGAATGGTGATGGTTCTTCCCTAACGTTCCTAATAGCATCTGTGTGCAGCTTGTGGCCCTTATTCATTAATGATAGGAACACAAGGAATTTTGACCAAACCCGCCTATGTTTTGCTCTTGCACGGGCTAGTATCAGGATAGCATTTAGCTAATAAGGAAATTAATGGTTGGTTTTCATGTAACACACAAACACTTGTTAGCTTCATTTTTACTCTGTCGTTCAAACGTGATCTACTTCACGCTCTATAACAATGATAAATCTGTCCTCCTATATTAGATGTATATCCCCCTCAAATGCCACTTTCTTAGGGCAAGGTGCATTTTTAATTATTACAAAGTTTTACTTTCAAAAAGGTCCCACAGGTCACATTATTATGTGCATGCTGACACCTATTACTATGAATGGCCTAAGACTCAGAGGGGGTTGGATTGATTTTGAGGGGACTTTCTTGGACTAAAATGCAACATTGTCTTGAAACCTTGTTTTTTCTCCATATTTGGCTTGTATGTTATATACTCAGCATTACCAACAATCAGCACAGACCACAGTGGAGCAGCTTGGTGGTTTAGTCACTCGCACTACTGCCTTACAGCACTGTGGTCATGAGTTCCATTCCCAACCATTCCTTTATATGTGTGGACTTTGTATGTTCTCTTCCATGTTTGTGTGGGTTTACTCTGACATTGTACATGATGATCTTTTTCTAATTTTAATCGGACGTCATATTTAACACCTACCACCCCCTTCAATGCAAGATGGTTTTGGGAGGGTGTTAATTTGGTTGCCATTTGGCATATACCTTCCTTAATGATTCAGGCCCCCAGGGCACCTTATGTGTATGATATTACTATGATTGGCCTACCTTTTGGGGGGGTGTTGTTGTGAAATGCAATTAGCATCTGTCAACCTTGTTTTCTTCATCTCCTGCTTGTATGTTATGTCCCCATCATGTAAAGAAAAACACTGCCCACAACACTGGGTCTGCAGGTGGCTTAGTGTGTAGCACCTCTGCCTTCCACTGCTGGGGTCATGAGTTTGTTTCCTGCTCATTGCCTTATCTGTGTGGAGTTAGTGCTCCCCCTATGTTAGTTTATCTTTTCTTGCAAAATCCAAGGTCATACTAGTAGCTTCATTTGCTGCTAACAAATTGACCCTGGTCACGGCAATCGTTGTCACTTTTCGCTTTCATTAGAAGAATTGTGTAGCATGAAATAATGAATAAGCGCTTCTGGGGGTGAAGATGTAAAAGGAAAGGGGGAATATGTCAAGATTAAAACCATACTGTATTTTTTCCTTCATGTTTTCTATTTACTTTTAAGAACATCTATTCTCTTATATTTTGCACCCCCAATAATATTGCCCCTCCACCACCCAAATGCCTCATGCCCTAGGCTGCAGTATAGTCACTCTATTGGGTAATCAGGGCTTGACAAGAGTTCAAAGACTGGTGTAAGAAAGACAGTTTCACCATCAGAATAGGAAGGGATTCTTTACTGTAAAAGCAATTAAGCTGTGGAATTCCTTACTACATGAGAAAAGTAAGACACATTCACTAACTAAATATATAAAAATGTAATGGATGCCTTTTTTACAAGAAATTATATATGTATCTGTAATAAGTAGAGGACCATATTGGGGTGTTTTATTCGGACATTTTTTCCGATTACCAGTATAGGATGTGTTGTAGAGGCATATGGAGGGGGATTTGTGGTGAAGAGACATAGGGAGGGGGGTGGTGAAGAGGCACAGGGTGGGGGATGTGCGCTGTAGAGGCACAGGTGAGGGGGATGTGTGGTGACCAGGCACAAGGAGGGGGTGGTGAAGAGGCACAGGGAGGGGGATGTGTGTTGATGAGGCACAGGGAGGGGGTTGTGTGTTGATGAGGCACAGGGAGGGTGATGTGCGGTGTACTGTGTTCATGTATTGCTCATATTTCCATATGTCATGTACCTACACATTTTCCAAACAGGCCCCAACATTCCAGGATCCAGACAAGAATCCAGCAGCAGGTTGTGTGTGCTGTAATAACAGGTAGGAGAGAACAACATTATCCACCACCAGCCTCGTCCTTTATCCCTGATAATTTTGTTTCCCAATCTCACTTCTCGTTCTCTCTTTCCTCCCCATCTCTGTCATCTGTTTCTCGCCTCATTCTGCTTCGGTCTTACTCAACTCCTCCTCATCCTCTCCAATCTGATCTTCTCTCCACACACTCACAGGACAGTGAGAGTTGACTTGAGGTACAACGAGTTCAAACCTTTAATCTTCTGATATTTGTCAACTATTCGTGGGTATTTTTCTCCTTAATTTGCCCCCACATACACTGAACCTGGAACTGTACCGATATTGGGGCTCAAAAAGGGGTGTGGCCTTACCCTGGGGGCGTGCCTAACGTCTCTGTCCTTTATCCTCCAAACACCATTGGTGATACTGTTGGTATGCATGCGTTTACCTCTTCTGCACTGAACTAGGTGTGGCATCTAGACCCGGGGGCGCGAAAAAGAGGTGTGGCAGGTAAAATGTTCCCAGGCCTCCCTAGGGTGGCAATAGTGATGGAGGTAGTTGGGGCTTTGGCCTCATGCAGTCAGTCATGGCTCTTTGTTAGTAGGTAGAAGGTATCCAGCTTCGGCTTTTGCCAAAGCTGCACCTTCAGCCAAGTTTGTTCTGTGCTTTCATACACTTCTAGGTGAAGATTTAATTGCAGATGAAGTGGCGCGCGGACATTGCGCTGCGGACATTGGCGGCAATTACGGTAGACATCTCCGCTCATATTTCCTCACATCTCTATAGGCCAGGACCATCGGCGCGTGATGTATCTGCGGACATTCCAGAGACACCTTGCGCCGAGTCGAATATGTGCTTCCACGCCAGGAACAGAGGTACTTTTCTGTGGCCCTGTCTAGGTGTACCCATTCTGGGAGGAGCCAAATGATGGGTGATCTATGTCTGTGATCGCTGCAGTCATTTCACCTTCAGAAAATGGAGAATAGGATAACAGAGAAACAAGAAATATACTCTTGTATGGGCTGCATATCGCAGGTGTACAATCAGTTACAACAGACCTGTCTGGATTGCAATGCAGCCTTTAAAGGGAAAATATATCAAATGTATAAATAGGATCTATTTTCACTCTGTTTGTATAAATAGTTATTAAGCAGATGAACATAATTTGTTCAGTACAAAAGGTATTTCTCTGCATATAAGTTGAGTGACAGCTGCCATATTTCTTGCTTAACTAAATTAAAACATAAAAAAGGGTAATTTAAAAAATATATAGGGCAGCTCTTGTCCACCTAATACGTTTCAAGGTCCACGCGCACCATAAAATCACTGCTGGGTTTGACAATTCACCGGAAAATGTGCATGGTTTAAACAGTAAAACGTCTACTTAATTTCAGGGTCTGAATTGTTTTTATTATCAGTATAAGTGCATCTAGATCTGCGTCTTCCAGAAAAGTACAAAATGCATCTGAACAAAAGTACGGACGTGACATCACAAAGGACGATCGCCTTCAGCTTCTGCACTTTCATAAATGACCCGTACTGACCCCAATGGAGATAAAGTACCTAATTGACCAGAGATCGCTGATTACATTATTATGTAGTAACATGTAAACAAAGCATCTGGCAGACATGAGAACTCCTTCATTTTAACCAACACGAATAGCGCTACAAAATACGTATTTCAGTAACATTTACAGAATATTGATGTAAAGTGGAACTTAACCTAAAAAGGTAAGGTTTGATTGGGTGGAGATTGCAACTGCATTTTCTTGAATGTCTTTGAATGTCAGAACAGGAACAAGTTCTGTTTACCCAGAATATCACTGAGAAGTTACTCACTGTACACTGCCATATTTTTTATTTATTTTTTTTGTTGTTAAATTCATCCCACCTATTGGCTACATACATGCAGGTTTGGACTGTGAAATCTGTATTCTCACAAATTGATAATGACCGTTTTGTCATAAAATAAACTAATGATGGCAATCTACGAATGTTTTGTACATGTCTTTAAATCAGATCAGCCGACAACTGTTTCATAATGTGCGTGTTTAACGGACAACCCACGGGCAGCGTTATTGACTTACAGTAGACCCTCCCCCTACACACAATGGACGCAGATGTTGCATTATTAAACACTATCCAGCCAATCAATGAACTATGAGCTAATGACATCCCTGAGGTATGAGGCAATATGTGCCTCATACCTCACTGATGTCACTAGTTTGTGGTGAAATGATAAGGGGGGCGTTATCCTGATTATTGGTTCAGTGTAGGTGATATATCCATTTTAATTTAAAAAAAAACCAGCATCATTTTCTTATTACAGTTGATTTTTATACCTCGTTGTTCATGTACATATCACACTTAATATAAAATAAAACCGAAAATCAGAGATTTCTGACATACATTGTTCTTGAGTTGATTATATACAGCAGAGTACAGCCCACTCTCAGCAATGTCAGTCAGCACATTATCATTTCATAGTAGAAGCGGCCTCTTACACGCTGCAAAATAAGTGTCATCGCGTTTAGTCCCACCGTAAAGCTGAATCCTTACATCTTGGCTCTCGTGAGCAACATTTATAAAACCAACATCCTTGACAGGAAAGACATTTATTCTGTGATAACGTAAAGTGCGCAGATTAGTTTAACATTTTAATGCAATGTGCTACGGAAACAACAGAAAAAAAGATAACCCTTAGTAATCATCTCTAGACCAACGCGCAGCATCTCCAGTATCTGGGGGGTAGGGGGTCATGTTTAATACCAAGGAAAACATCCTGGTTACATTATAAATAGAGCTCTGTGTAAGCCGTGCCCTCTGTTGATGTCGTTAGGGGCATATTCAATTGTCCGCGGGATTGCTGAAAATACCGCGGTCCGCGCAGGATTACCGTTATTACGGTAATCCTGCGCGGGAAAAAACGTTAATACGGTAATTTACTCGCTGGATTTCAGCTCGCAGCTCAGGGAACTGCGAGCTGAAATCCAGCGAGAGATTACCGTATTAACGGTAATAGTTTTTCCGCGCTCGAACCCGCGGACAATTGAATACCCCCCTTAGGATCTCTCCAGGTGATTCAAAATATTACGCAGTTTAAAGAAAACACGTGCTCATGGTTATTAATTTACTGTTTTCTCTCCATGCTGGTTTTATAAATGTTGCGCTATTGATGTACAAAAGATACACACAGTTTACATACAGAGATAGAGGGATTGATTACTGCAGACCTGTACATCCTACGACACTATCACATCTACACATGCAAAGATCAGCTTCTTAGAAAAACAAACAGCTGTTATTAACATATGCCCCTTTACCGGCTATAAAATAGTTATTTGATTTTTATTTCACTCCCAATAAATATATATGTATATATGCTGTATATACTGTACTTACATATCTTACCATATTAACAAATAATAATATATAGTGTGCATATTTTATGCAGGCAAAACCATTTTACCAGCTGCGTTACAATTTGCAATGTGCAGGCGGTGCTGAAAGCAGATTATAGAGTTTAAAAAAGTGACATTTGCAGCCCTAAGTGCAGGAGTCTCAAGAACTCTTCACTGCGGCTGCCGTTGTTCTGTAACTCCTCGTTGGCTGGATAGGACGTGGAGTACCAGAGCATGCTTTGTGTTGTTGTAGTTCATCTTCATCTGTAGAGCCACCGACATCCTTAGTCTTTCTGCTGCAACTCAAAAGTAAAAATGAATTTCTCTTAGCAAAGCCTCCTTGTTAGACCTGTAAAACTATCTGATTAATGCCACCACCGCCCCTTCTGATGACAATAGTCGGTAACGTGTCTGCAGTGGTTGAGATTAATTGACTGCGCACATGTCTCTGTACATTACAATGCAATTAATATTTCAGGGGAAGGGGAGAGAAGCATCAGGGGTTGGCTGTAGGGACCAGGTACGCCAGCCTGCCACAGTCCATGCCTGTCGTTAATCTGGTCCAGGTAATGGCTTTAATGCATGAGGTATTGGAAGGGCCAAGATGCTCTGTGGGAAGTGGGAAGGAGATAGACACCTGAGGACTTTCTGCATAGCCGTCAGGTACAAGGTCGCAGGTGTGTTGCCCACCAGGTAATCAAATTTATCCTCTCCCAGCAAAGGAGTCCAAAATTTTGGATTGTCCTGCAAGATTTTCCTCATCTTGAAGTTCAGGGATGGGGAGAAGAGCATCAGATAATACAGGCACAGTTTTTTAGACTCCACGTTGACTTTCGAGCTCCAGAGCTGCTCTAAAATGATATCCAGAGGGGTCTCCCCTTTGCGGTCCATGATTTTTGGGGAAGCCCCATTGCCTAGAAGGATCAAGACGGTTTCGGCGCTCAGGAGTTCGCAGGCCAGGTGAAGCGGGGTCTTCCCATCGGAGAGATGGAAACAGCTGGCCCTGTTGATGTAGGAGTGGAGACTGGGGAGTTTGTGGGAGATCTTAATAATCATGATTAAAATGTCTCTCCTATCGTAGGTTACGGCCAGAGCCAGGTGGGGCGCAGACGGGGGGCAGCAGCAGAATTTGATCCCTGGCACCTTGAGGGCATCCTCTGGGAAGTGAGACAGCAGATACTGGGCGTAACGCAGGTGATTATGCACCACTGCGTACATCAGAGCGTCGGAGGGAGAATAGCATCTCATACTGGCATCTTCCTCCCAGTGAAAATACTCCATAGTTCTCATTTCCTCTAATTTCCACACAGGCTCCTGGTCCCTCACAGCCTGGTAGAACATATAGGAATAGAACTTGCACTGCTCATCCTGCAAGCTGACTTGGTTACTGCACATGTCTGCTGCACCGATAAAGCTGGGACAAAGAGAATACTCACAGATTTCTTGTGGGGGGACCACAATGAGAATCAGATCTGCCACCGTCATGCACCCATTGTAGCATAGAGGAGGGAAGAAGGCTGCATCTTCTCAGGCCACCATTGCAGTAGGTCCATGGTGTAGAAGAAGATGGATTTAACACTTGCAGTCTTGGCCTCTTGCTACAATTCTCCCCTCCAGCCGTTGGGCACAGACACAGGACCCCTGCAGAAAGGCTCGATCAGCAAGCAGTCTGGAAACATCCAATGCCCCTCTAACCTCTTACAGTAGGAGACCCCTCCCTCATCTCCTCACATTCCCTGCAGCTCGATGCTACATGCACATAATGTGAATCTGCTGCCTGCTCACCTCCCCGTTCTCGCTGCTCACTGCAGTGGTACAGCCAGTTTCAGCTGTTCTGCATGCATTGGTTGTGTGAGGGGGCTGGGTATATACCATACAATCAGCTTAAATGACTTGCATCGTGCTCGACAGTATTTTATTGCTAAACGCACTCTTTCCTCTGAATGCATTGCACACACTGCATTTTGTTAAAGCAAAGGTCACCGTCATTTAAAGGGTCACAGGGAGATAACACGGGGAAGAAAAAATGTGATTTATACAATCGTGGGTTAAAATAAAACTATACATTTAAATTCCCAGTGTCCGGCAAGTGCCATTGTAGCATAACAAACGGTAGAACTGCAGACCGTCACCTGTTTTTTATAGAATTACGTCTCACTTTGCCCATTAAACTGTGAGCATCTGTTACGTAGGATGAGAGCCAGCCATGATGGATGGGTGATATCGCCGACCGCTGTTGGAGAGGCACCAATCTTTGAAAATATGACTTTATTTTGCTGGATGAGAGATTTAAATAATTGGTGAAATATTAGGAGGCATTCCTGATTTAGTAGAGCAGGCTCATCACGCAAAATAACCACAAACTTACACCAGCTCAGAGGTGGTGTAAATACAGACTTTCACAATAACTCCCAATAATTTCAGTAAAGCTGCGTTCCCCATCTTTGTACATACCCTGCAATGATGATTAAGGCACACAAATGTGGGCATATAAACCAAGGATAAAAGAATATTCAACATAGGTCACTTGAAATAACATTCTGGGGTAGATTTATGAGACATTCTAAAAATGAAAAAGTGGAGATGTTGCCCATAGCAACCAATCAGATTCCAGCTATCATTTATTTAGTACATTCTAGAACATGACAGCTAGAATCTGATTGGTTGCTATTGGCAACACTTCCACTTTTTCTTTTTAGAAGGTTTGAGAAATCCACTCCTCTGTCTTACTCGGTCTATATAAAATCCTGTTTAATACAGCAAATATGTAAAGCAGTTTAAAACATTCAGGGCCACATTTATAGTTGGGGAGCCCCTGTTTTTTCTGAAAAAGATCATGCCTCCCAACCATCCTGATTTCAGCAGGACGGTCCCGATTTTAGGGATGTGCTTGTCCCCAGGGTGGGAACGTTTGCAGAATGGAGATTTCTAATGGGCAGCCAATACAGCGCTAGGCAGCCCTCTGGGAGTGTGGCTACGCCCTCATTGTGATGTGACCACGCCCCCTGTCCCGCTGACATGTTGGGAGGTATATAAGATATGTTTTTATGTACTGCGAGAGTGCAGCTTACTGCCTATCTAGATTTTGGTGCATTATTGGTTAGCACTTCTGCCTCTCAGCACTGGGGTCATGAGTTCAATTCCCGACCATGGCCTTATCTGTGTGGAGTTTGTATGTTCTCTCCGTGTTTGCGTGGGTTTCCTCCGGGTGCTCTGATTTCTTCCCACACTCCAAAAACATACTAGTAGGTTAATTGGCTGCTATCAAATTGACCCTAGTCTGTGTGTTGGGGAATTTAGATTGTAAGTCCCAATGGGGCAGGGGCTGATCTGAGTGAGTTCTCTGTACAGCGCTGCGGAATTAGTGGTGCTATATAAATAAATAATATATTATTATTAACTCTACCCTCGGTCATTTATCTTTCGGTCAGATTTATTATTATTAATTAGTTTGTATGTTCTCCCCGTGTTTGCGTGGGTTTCCTCCGGGTGCTCTGATTTCTTCCCACACTCCAAAAACATACTAGTAGGTTAATTGGCTGCTATCAAATTGACCCTAGTCTGTGTGTTGGGGAATTTAGATTGTAAGTCCCAATGGGGCAGGGGCTAATCTGAGTGAGTTCTCTGTACAGCGCTGCGGAATTAGTGGTGCTATATAAATAAATAATATATTATTATTAACTCTACCCTCAGTCATTTATCTTTCGGTCAGATTTATTATTATTAATTAGTTTGTATGTTCTCCCCGTGTTTGCGTGGGTTTCCTCCGGGTGCTCTGATTTCTTCCCACACTCCAAAAACATACTGATAGGTTAATTGGCTGCTAACAAATTGACCCTAGTCTCTTTCTGTGTGTGTCTGTCTATGTGTGTACATTAGCGAATTTAGACTGTAAGCTCCAATGGGGCAGGGACTGATGTGAGTGAGTTCCCTGTACAGCGCTGCGGAATTAGTGGCGCTATAAAAATAAATGAGGATGATGATGATTGACTTGTATCATCTTACCCCTGGAGAGGGGCATTGGGGGCAGTGTAAGCTGAGTACATGCAGGGTCTGTAGATTGTTAGCATTATTATTATCGCTGATTTGTAAAGGCCACAGTGCTCCGCAGCGCCGTACAGTAGGGAAAACAGGACATACATGGTAGACAAAATAAACGCAGACATAAAAACAAAGGGTACGGAGGACCCTGCTCATTAGAGAGCTTACATTCTAAGTGGAGGAGGGCACAGCTGAAACAAGAGGAGCGAGTGTGGCTCAGAGTGGAGATTGGGAAAGTTGTGGGGGTGCATTAGTGTGAGCAGTATTATTGGGGATAAGGTAAGGTCTAATAAAGAAATGTTTTTTTGGAGAACATCTAAAGATTTGAAGGCTGTGGGAAAGCCTGATTGGATGTGGTAAGGAATTCCATAAGTGGGGAGCAGCACGGGAGAAGTCTTGTAGGCGGGAGTGAGAGGTGGTTACCAGAGACAAGACAAGGCACTGGTCAGAGGTAGATCTAAGAGGGCGGGAGGGAGAGTATTTTGATTTGAGATGTATGCAGGGGTAGTGTTGTTGACAGCTTTGTAGGTAAGGGTGAGTAATGTGAATTGGAATCAGGAGGACACAGGGAGCCAGTGTAGGGATTTGCAAAGTGGTGCAGCAGATGTGGAGCGGTGAGAGAGGAAGATCAGTCTTGCAGCAGCATTTAGGATGGATTGAAGTGTGGATATATGGGTGTCAGGAATGCCAGATAGCAGGAGGTTGCAGTAGTCAAGACGGGAGATCATGAGAGAATGGATAAGAGTTTTGGTAGCATGCTGAGTAAGAAAAAGGCGTATTCTGGCAATGTTTTTAAAGTGGAGTCGACAGGACTTGGAGAGAGTCTGGATGTGAGGAATAAAGCAGAGGGCGGAGTCAAGTGTGACACCAAGGCAGCGGGCTCGGGAGACTGAGGAGATTGTGGTGTTACTGACAGTGAGGGAGATTTGAGGGCAGGTGGTGACTCTGGTAGGGGGGAAGATAATAAGCTCTGTTTAGGACATGTTGAGCTTTAGATAGCGTTGGGACATCCATGTGGAGATAGCGGAAAGACGGTTGGTTACATGAGATATTACGGAGCGCAGAGGTTAAGGGAAGAGATATAGATTTGGGTGTCATCAGCATAGAGGTGGTATTGGAGGCTGAATGAGCGAATTAGTGCCCCAAGTGAAGAGATGTACAATGAAAAAGGGCCAAGAACAGAGCCTTGTGGGACATAAATAAATGAGGATACGCCCCCAGATATGCCTTTTAGGAGGGCTGGTGCAAATGTACCTATAATGATGACACCTGCAGCAATTACAGTAACTTCTAATCAGCTGTTTGTGTTCTGACCTCTCCGGCTCAGGTCAATGTCCGGCTATGACCCTCTATTCACGTTACTTTTTTGTCATCTCCATCTGAAGGACTATAGGAAAAAATATTCCCATGGTATTTTTTAAAAGGGTAAACAATCAATATGAAAGTGTTTGTATATAATTGTATTTCATATGGAAAGTGGAACATTTATTTGTCTCAGTCAAGATAATTTTGTCTCTAGTGTATATAACACTTAATTACATTACATTGTGTCCTAAAGCATTTATCTACTAACATTGTCACGCTGCATCTCTACGTTGTTATCTGCAAGTATACACACGTCCGCCTGGTGAACACTAGCACTACAAGCACCAGCATGCCCAGACTGTGGCAGATTGGGGTTGCTGAGACCTGTACTGGACCAACTGAAAATGGTGTCTGGATTATTAAAAACACTTTTATTAGCCCACATACATACTGGTTCATTTTATCATTTATTTATTTAAGCAAGTAATGTCACCAGATATTGTAATGTCACCAGTACAAGCACTTAGATTGGACCCCTAGCTGGAGCAGGAGATATGGCAGGATGGGATCTGACTTGGATGTCCCTGAATGGGAACGCTCTATGTTGCCCAGAGAATCCGTCCATTCCTCACCCCGTTCACTCCCCTAAAGCGTAGGTTGTAATAAGTCTTTTTTCACTCCTAAACCGGCCGGCGCAGGCTGATATTGCGGAGGATATGCTCAAAACAGCCAGATACGTTCAGTAATGATTCAGGCCCAGAGTATTAAGTGTGCATCACCAAAGTATATTCTTACGGTGGCCTGCAGCTGGGGAACAAGATGGTGGTGAAGATAAATCACTGCATGCACTAGAGCATTGTATCTTAACCAGCGCCGGTGCTAGGGTTCTCGGCGCCCTAGGCAAAATTTCACCGCCCCCCCCCCCCCCCCCCCCCGCCGCGAACACACTAAAACAATAAGTAGATTTTACTTACCTTTTCTTTCTTTTCTCTAGCTGATCCGCGCCTTATTCACACAGAGGCGGAGTGATGCATGCTGGAAGGGGAGAAGGGCGTCGGGAAAGAACTTTATTCACACTGTCTGTCAGTGACAGACAGTGTGATACTTCACCGATGCGCCGCGGACACTGAAAAACAGCGGCGGCACCGCGCCGCCGCTGCAACCCTCTCCCGAGCCGCTGACTAGATTAGAAAATCTAGTCAGCGGCGCCCTGCAGGTCCCGGCGCCCTAGGCAACTGCCTAAGGTTGCCTAATGGGAGCGCCGAGCCTGATCTTAACTACAATCCCCATATACCCCCCCTTCCCCAACAGCTGGTCAGAAGCATGCAGGAATAATGAGATCCATTCAGGGCCGGATTAACCCCGAGGTCTAACTGTGCTAGAGCCCAGGGGCCTCGGGCATCTGGGGGGCCCACTGGCATTCATCGGGTCGGGGCCTCCCAAGTTTTCAGTGTGGTGGCTTTTCCATGAGATAAGTTATTAAACTAATGTCTGTGGGAACACAGTGATCCACAGTGGGTGGCTGCAGAGGATGTCTTGCTCCTTGGAGGCAACATGGACAAGGAATTGAGGTTTTTAGCCAGCAACATTGACCCTGTATTCTCCAATCGCTGAAATCCATAAAATCTCAAATCCTGGCAAATTGCATTATGCTCCAGGAATAAATATTTCCTAAAAATTATAGATGGACTTAAAATAGATTAACACGTAGACCGTTTATAAAAGAAAGAATAAACAAAGTTTACGTAATTTGCATTGATACAGTCACTTACCCAGGTAATCTCATGGAGAATGCAGAGCACGGAACGTTTCCCAATGTCTGCAGCACTGCATGGATGTAATATGATCACAGCCTGATTGTCTGAAATATAAATGGTTACATCAATGTATTCTTGTAAGGTATGCATGGATACAATGTCTGCCAGTGGTAGCCTAAATTATGCATGGGTACTGCAGGAAACGAATGTACTCACATGAAATATTCACATGCACCGTCTCTAGAAAAAAAATTGCTGATTATGCAAAATCTGGCAGCATTAGCTTTATAATTAGCTGTAATATATGTCATATATGACATTGTTGAGCAGACGGGGCAGTGTGCTGCAGGGGGTGTCCGCTGTGGGGGGGGGGGACATTGTCAAGAGGGGGACAGTGTGCTGCAGGGGGGACATTGTCATGCAGGGGTGCGGTGTTCTCTGGGGGGACATTGTTAAGAAGGGGGGCTGTGTGCTGCAGGGGAGCAGTGTGATGGGTCAATTTCTCAAATTTATCTAACGCTTGGATACCTCCCCTCTAGAAATCCTGTGCTTGCCCCTGGACAGCAGTGGGCAGCGTTCTGTATGAAACATCGCTGCATCCGGACCGCTGGAGGAGGTCAGGCCTATCTTCTTTTTTTTTTAACAAAAGTGAAGTGTGTGAAAGTCTGGGAAGTGGGTATTTGGTGTGTGTGTGAGGTGGTGTGTGGTGGGGAAGGGGTAGTTTGAAATTTTGCCTAGGGTGCCGGGAAACCTTACACTGGCCTTGGCTTCTTCAGGGGCGGATATAGGAAATTGCTATATCCGGGGCGATATAGGGGGTGGGGGCGATTTAGGCCCCGCCCCCTTTCCGACTTCTAAGGCTGCCGGCGGCTGCACAGTATGTGCAGGTCCGCTCGGCAGTGACAGTGTGCTGCCCCGCTGCTCTGATTGTGTTTAAAACACAATCAGAGCAGCCGGGCAGCACACTGTCACTGCTGAACGGACCTGCACAGTGTGCAGCCGCCGGCAGCTAGCCCCTGCTAGGGGGGGCGATCGCCCTGATCCCCCCCCCCCCCCCCCCCCCCCCCCTGGATCCACCACTGGGCTTCTTTTGTATTTATAATTAATGGACAGCTTTGTTTTTACCCTGCAATTTAGAGTTGAGCTAGGACATGCTCCCTTCAAACTCTAAAAATGTCCCTCGGTATGATTATCTCTTGATGTCTAGCATGCTGATACACAGCCGTAATTATTCTGAAAGCAAACAGCAGAGCTGTCACGTTGAAAGTGCCAGAAGTCCACAGATCCCTGTTTCAGCACAAACATTACATTTCAAATTAATTACTGAATTATTAATGGTACAATTTGCAATTAGTTTCTCGTTATCCTAATTCAGAGCCTCTGTGATGGCCATTGATTGACCCTACAGTACAGAGACGATAATGTGTTTTTTTGTTTTTGTTTTTTAAATCTTGGTTCCTCGCACTGCTCATCAGTTATCAGAATTATTTATTATAGGGTCTCTAAACCCAAAATAGGTATACGTTTATGTTCCCATGTAACAATCACAATATATGGGCCTCATTCATTAAGGAGCAGAACTGGCAATTTTTTTGCTCATGATGTGTACATAGTAACATAGTAACATAGTAACATAGTAACATAGTAAAAATAGTAACATAGTAACATAGTTGATGAGGTTGAAAAAAGACACCAGTCCATCAAGTTCAATCTATTTTGGATCTCCTGCGATCCTGCACTTATATTTTAAATTGATCCAGATTAAGCAACCGACAATTTGTTTCAATTGGGAAAAATCCTTCCAGACCCAATATTGCAGTCCTATTTTTTTCCCTGTATCCACTACTATCCTTCATTTTAATTAATGGTCGTATCCCTTTTCTTCTAAAAATTTGTCTAACCCTTTCTTAAACATATCTACTGAATCTGCCATCACAACCTTCCCAGGCAATGAATTCCATATCTTGACTGCCCTTACTGTAAAGAACCCCTTCCTTTGCTGGTTGTGAAACCTCCTCTCCTCTAACCTTAGGGGTGACCGTGTGTCCTGTGTATAGTCCTTGGGGTAAAAAGTTCCCATGAAAGTTCGCTGTATTGACCCTTAATGTATTTGTACATAGTAATCATATCTCCCCTTAGACGCCTCTTTTCTAAAGTAAACATGTCTAAACTGGCTAACCTTTCCTCGTAACTTAATGACTCCATATCCTTTATCAGTTTTGTCTCCCTCCTCTGAACCCTTTCTAATTCCAAATTATGTTTTTTTTAGAGTGGTGCCCAGATCTGTACTCCGTATTCAAGAAGAATTACTCCACAGCAGCGTTCGATTCACCTTCGAGCACAAAGTATACTTACAACCGCCTATGACTTCAGGGACGGAACGGGGTGAGGAAGAAGCGTATGCACGTAGACAATGTACAGTTAGAGCGGTACAAACTAAGTGCACGCAACAGCATCCGAATCAAGCTTTAGACATCTCTCAGGTACGTGTTTTTCTGTCATATCACTGGCACCAGCTACAGGTCAGGTGTAAGTGCCGATTACTAGTGATGACGGCTGTGTATACAGCTAGAACATGTGTTTGAACTCAAGAGGAATTATTTTAGGTACAATAGACATATATAACATCCTAATAAATGTAGGTTTTTTTTATAAAAAAACAACTTAACATTAATTGAATAGTTTATTTTCCTCCGTACATTCTTTTGTGACTTGAAATTCCACATATGTATCGGACGTATCCTGCAGTGTGTTGTCTGTCAGAGCAGAGCGGATCTAGACCCGTATTCATCACCAGACGTATCGTCTGGTCCAATCCTTGTTGAATACAGTTGTGCATATTCCCGTTTCACGTTCATTTAAAAAAAAAAAAAAAAGCGCACATTATGTTAGTTTTGCGCGCCTTAATGAATCAGCCCCATAAACTTTATATGTAATAGTTCACAACCATGGCAAGAGTTCTCCCTGTTCTCACCTCCCTGATCAATCCCCCCCCCCTCTCCATCCAGCTACCTGTCTGTATCCGTTCTCCTATAAGTCTCTGCTTGAATGTCTGTCGTACAACAAGGCTGGCCACACACGCTGCGATATCACAGCCGATATCAGACAGGTGACCCGATATTGTCGAAATCAGTAGGGTCATTACTGGGCAATGGTGGAAAACGGGGGTAGGATCATGGCTGCTCCCAACTACACTAACCAGCTGCAGTGAAGCCAGAAGTGATCTAGACGCTCGGCCTGAGCATCGGATGGCCGGATATTTTTGTATTTCCTGGACGCGCGGCCAAACCGAACAATGATCAAATCACTCAGTTCTTGGACAAAGCGGAAGGATTAAGTTGTGTGGGACCCGTAACACTCTCTCTTACCTCCAGTATGCTTCCACTGAAATAGAATGTGCAAAACTTGCCAATGACCCAGAGCTTGAATAAGTAAAGGGATAGGGTCACCGGGGGCACGTGCTCCAGGCCCCCCCCCCTCTCAGAGAACCCCCTGGCGCCTGAGTCCCGCTGTTATGCACATTTTGTCGCTATCCAATAACGATTGTTGAATCTCGATTTGCGTTTCCAAAGCACAAAGTAATTTAATATCCAAAAGTAGCAGAATAATAATGCGAAATAAAACAAGTACAGCCGTTACTTATCGCAGGCGCTCTGGATCCAGTGAACAGTCATTCAGGTCTGAAGGCTGTGGTCAAAGAAGACTGGTCACTAAGCCCAGAGCCCCTGCTTATATGCATTAAAACAATACAGATGATGTGGCTTGCTTCTATTGGTCCAGGCTTCAGGAAGGTCCAGTGTACTGCAGGTCATAGGCTAGTTCAAACCAAAATATCCAAAGATGGGGGTCATCTCTCCAGGGGATGTGTTCCGACTTTCCCGCCAAGAATCCAGTTTCAACTAGTCTATTAGCGTTTTATAGTCTGTATCACTTTGAACATTTATTCTCTAACATCGCTAACTAGAGTATGCAATGTGCGATCTCTTCGGCGAATGAACCGGACAACTGCTGATGAATAGAGGATTACCAAACATGACATAGTTCCTGCAACCTGAACCTTTGATTTCACTAACATGCATATAGCTTATAATATTAAACATAAATACTACTATATTTTGACATAAATAAATATGTGTTGCAGCTACAATTAATGTGTACTAATTACAAATGTGTATGTTCGTGTGAATGTGTGTAAAAGTGTAAAAATTGTTATTGCCACGTGTTGCGGCTGGATACGCCGTAGCGTGCTCTACGCATTAATTTCAGACAAAGACAACCAAATCTGCTCGATATTAATTGAAATGACTTTATCCAATTTGCTGACTTCGACACCACTGTCAGAGACAGTTCTTAGTCTCATATATTTTTAAATGCACAAATCTAATCTTTCTGTACAGACTCCTCGGAACGCTCACACAGCTCAGACTACCCAGAATGCCGTGCACAGTGTAATCACTTCCTGTCTGACCAGCAAGGAGTGCTATGGTGGAAAATAGGGTCCAGTTACCCCCTGGGGTAAACAAACATACAGCCAGCAGTAGTTAGCCCTAAGGGGACTCAAGGGACAATGCAATGCCCAGAGAGGACGTAGGCACCCCAGCTATAAATAACTATAGACAGACCCTTTATAGTGGTACTATTATTATTTAGTATAACAATCCAGCTACTGAATGCTGTAATGTTGCTGTCACCGTCATGAAAGCACTCAGACAGCACTCTCCTGCCAAGATTTACACTGAGGTTACATTATCTCCTATATAATTCATAACTCTGAGCATTGCAACGATCTGTGCAGCTCGAAGTTAAGACAGTAATAGAACCTTAGCAGTGTTACTAATCATGCAAAGAGGTTCCTGCGTTCCTGCTTGACTAGTCGTTCCACATAAAGGACAAAATGGTTTAGTAATGATACTGTAGCAATATTTTGACAGGTTCACCTGATACAATAAGGCACAAAAAATCTGACTTGCTTCATTGTTACGAAAATGTTACAGTACTTATAATTATAAAATTGCCAATAGAGACACATATAAAAGACGGTTCAATTTCACACTCGATATGTAGACATAAATTACAGGGTAGACTAACGTGAAGAGGTGAGTTTAAAAGGAGCGCTGGAAAGACTGGAGGTTGAGGAAGAATCAGGTCAGGTGGGGCAGCGAGTTCCATAGGTGGGGAGCAGCGCCAGAGAACCCCTGTGGGCGGGAGTGCGAGGTGGTGATTGGAGGGGAGGAGAAGCGAAGGTCATCAGCAGAATGGAGTCGGCCAATAGGGGAGTATTTCTTGGGAAGGTCGGAGATGTAGGAGGGGGAGGCATAGTAGAGGACTAGGTGAGGGTAGTTTGAATTGTATTCTGGAGGGAATGTGGAGCCACAGACAGGCCAGAGAGGAGGTGATTGCAGTAACCAAGACGGGAGATGATAAGGGCATGGACGAGGGTCTTAGTGACATTGAGGGAGAGGAAAGAGCAAATCTTGGCAATGATGTATTGGTGGAGGAGACAGGTTGGTACAAGGGGACTGGATGTGGGGAAGAAGTTGAGCGCAGAGTTATCAACTGTGAAACGGGAGGAAGGGTCATGACACTGGGCGGTGGAACCATGATGAGCTCGGTATTGGCTATGATGAGCTTGAATTAGCATCCAGCCATCCCGGTGGAGAGGCAGCCAGACACATGGGAGAAGAAGGAGATAGGTCAGGGGGGAAGCTAGATTAGAGTGTCATCAGCATAGAGGTGAAAGTGAAGGCCAAAATAGCAAATGAGTTGACCAAGAGAGGAGGTAGCAGTGTTAGTAGTGCATCATCAACACGGACAACTGCAAATTCTTTTTCATTTAATGCAATCTGCACTTTGATCAAGGTCAAGTCAATTAGATCCTCACCTGTATGCAGCCTATTTAACGGTGGTAATCGTTTTTACGATTACCACTATTCCAACATGGAGAAGCCCTACCAAGAAAATACAAAATTATGAAAAACCGATTGGAAAATAAACAGACTTACCTTCAACCCGACGCTGGAGATCTCCGATGGGAGCACCATGCTGACAGCAAGTGATTCCGATTGGAGAAGTGGTCGGCACTGGAGGGTGATGTCATCGCGACGTCTGTCAATAGAAATTTAAAGCGGCAATGTGGGACCCCTAAGGTTAAGTGTTTAAACACTTAACCCGACATTGCCGCTTTAAATTTCTATTGACAGACGTCGCGATGACATCACCCTCCAGTGCCGACCACTTCTCCAATCGGAATCACTTGCTGTCAGCATGGTGCTCCCATCGGAGATCTCCAGCGTCGGGTTGAAGGTAAGTCTGTTTATTTTCCAATCGGTTTTTCATAATTTCGGATTTTCGCTTTAGGCCTTCTCCATGTCGGAGTAGTGGACATCGGTAAAGCGTACCCAACCCCTATTTAAGGCCCTGGCTCCTACCAATGTTTAGATGAACAAAGTTGTCTCTCTGGTGGTGCTTCAAGTATCTTGTTTTGTTTGCCTGTTTATCAACCTAGGCTTTGTCCTTCATAATTCTCCTTTCTCTGTCTGTCTGTGTCTGGGTGTGTCTATATTAGGGAATTTAAACTGTAAGCTCCAATGGGGCAGGGACTGATGTGAATGAGTTCTCCGTACAGCGCTGCGGAATTAGTGGCGCTATATAAATAAATGATGATGATGATGATGATGATTCTCCAGCCCTTCGACATTGGCTTTGTCCCTGACGATTCTACTTTCTCCAGCCCATCAACTTCAGCTTTGTCTATCACAACCCATCCTCTAAAGACTAAGCAAGTTGTCCGTTTGTGGTGTGTGCCTGATAACTAACCCAGCTAAGTGCTATCTCCTAGGAGTAACCATTACTGTGATAACTGTTATGTGCTCATCTCTAATAATTCTCAGGGAAAGTCAAAAATCATCCCCAGGCACAGCCCAGGCATCCTAAATGCAGCTAATAATTACATGACATGATGACCTGGAAAAAAAGAAAAGAAAAAGTACATTGAAAATTTGACACAAATCAGCTACTGTTTTATAAACATAAAACTACTTATGAAAATACAAGACAACATATGAACAATATGTAGCTTCCAGAATTCACCTGGGCTCACAGCTTGCTGTCTTCTTTATTATCTCTTTCTATTTGTCTGTTGGAAGTATTAATGGATGGATAAAACTATTCTTCTGTTGCAACTGTAAGGTTCATACACAAACTGCAAACATACAAAAACGCAGCACAATTGTGATGCCATGCAAATACACTTACTAGTTCTATGGGAATGTCATGCAAATACACTTACTAGTTCTATGGGAATGTCATGCAAATACACTTACTAGTTCTATGGGAATGTCATGCAAATACACTTACTAGTTCTATGGGAATGTCATGCAAATACACTTACTAGTTCTATGGGAATGTCATGCAAATACACTTACTAGTTCTATGGGAATGTCATGCAAATACACTTACTAGTTCTATGGGAATGTCATGCAAATAAACTTACTAGTTCTATGGGAATGTCATGCAAATACACTTACTAGTTCTATGGGAATGTCATGCAAATACACTTACTAGTTCTATGGGAATGTCATGCAAATACACTTACTAGTTCTATGGGGATGTCATGCAAATACACTTACTAGTTCTATGGGGATGTCATGCAAATACACTTACTAGCTCTATGGGAATGTCATGCAAATACACTTACTAGCTCTATGGGGATGTCATGCACCTCGACTTACTAGTTCTATGGGGAAGGCGTTTCTGGCTAAATACAGGTTAGCCAGAAATAGGATTTCATTTTGCAGATCAGGATTATGTAAATGAGATAAAGGAGTGAAAACGATGCGCGTTCGTCTTTCTCTGCTTTGCAGACGGCACATAGATTTTATTTCCCTGTGAAACTTGAATTCTCCTCCACGTCTGAGGTACAGAAAGTGGACAGGACACATTTTGCAACTTCCAGCTGCACTGCTGTTGAAATCTGCCTTTATAAGCACACTTCAACTAATGTAATAAAAAGCTTTACATAGAAGTGAGACGTAATAAAGACAATCCTGACGTCCCCTCTCTCTCCTTAATGTAAGACACAAATGAAGAAATACCGGTAAGTATTTTAGTTGTAAAATGAAAATACGTCCATCCCGAATTCCGGGTATGTCTCCCGGAATCCCGGGAGAGCTGGCAATTCTCCCGCATCTGCCCGCTTCAGAGCCGGCATGGAGGGGTGTATGGGTGTAGAGGGCAGGGCTTAGAGAATCACAGCATTTTGTTCATGCCCCCAGTGACATAATGCTTGTTTTATGTCTTTTTACCGCCGTAAAAAGACCCAAACCAGTCATTACATGACTGGGGGCGAGCCAAAATGATGCGATTCGCAAAACCACGCCCCCTTCCGTCCTCCCACCACACCCCTCTTTATTGATCTCCCGAAGGGCAAAGGTAGGCAAGCATGGATTTGGTGGTAGGATTAGATTATTTTAATTTATTTTATTATTATTTATTTTATTATTTTTATTTGTAGCTTTAGTTTAAGTTTTCTAATATGGAGGACAAATCAACAGGACATTCAGTTTGCCGACCACAAAAATGTATTCATTAAATGTCAAACGATTGCAGAATTCTTCTGCATTGTCCGTTATCCCTGTGTGAAGAAATGGCTCGACTCCAACCATAAAATGTTACTATGCCCTCTAGTGGTCATTAGCAGAACTGTCAAGGTTCAGTTCATAATAACAGTCATATAGGGAAACATATTGCAGATAGAAGCCAGGTCTCACATTTAAACAATGTTTGTTTCAGAACTGCACCAGTGAAGCCCTACAGCTTGTGTCTTCTTACAGAGTCCTGTATTAAAGGTGAGTTCTGGCAACCATAAAGCAAAATTAAACCTTATATATTTTATATGATTAATGCTGTTATTTGGCTGTGGGGGTCAAGTTGCAAGAAGAGATGGGATTTTTATTAAACGTGAAAGCTATTTATTTAATATCGTCATTGTTTATTTGTAATGGGCCACAAAACTCTGCAGTGCCGGATGGAGAATATGACAAATCATGTATAAAAACAAGAACAAATACATACTACATTGAGGGAAGGAATTGCAGCAGTGAGATTGTGGGATGGTGGCTGGTAGAACATCCAGAGTTAGTAGTATTAGATGGAGGTAGGATAGACTATAGTGAAGAGTTTTGAAAGAGTGCTTGAAAAATTGAATGTTGATGAAGAGTCTGGTCGGGCTGGGTAGGGAGTTTCATAAGTGGGGAGCAACACGGGAGAAGTCTTTGAGGTGGGAGTGAGAGGAGGCAAACCATAGGTGAGAGACCAAGGGACAAAGCTTTAGGTAGTGTTGGGGCATCCAAGCGAAGACAATGGAGAGGCAGTTGGGATGCGGGATACAAAAAAAACAGGAGAGAGGTTGGGGGAGGAGTGAAGAGGTAGATTTGAATGGATAAAAGAAAAGAAGAGAAGGTAAGAAGAAGAGATAGATTTGGGTGTAGGGGGTTAGTAGAGGAAAAGAAGAATAGAGAGAAAAACAGAGTTTAGAACAGATCCATGAGGGGCATCAAAAGATAAAGAGAGCGGATGGAAGAATGTGCCTATGTAGAGACACTGAAGTAGCATTTAGAGAGGTAGGAGGTGAACGAGGACAGAATAGTGCTGTGAAGCCCATTGAAGTAAAGGGAGGGGTGATCGATTGTATTGACAGTGGCAGAAGGGTTATGGAGAATGTGTAGGGTGAAGTGACCCTTTAAATTAGCCATGAGTAGAATGTTGATCCCTTAGCGAAGGGCTGTGTTGGGTGCAGTGTAGAGTGCAGAAGTCCGTTAGCAGAGGGTCAGAAGTGAGTGAGCGGTGAGACAGTGGATTTTGGAAGCAAAAATGTCTTTATTACATTTCTCAAAATGAACGTAAAACAAAGTGCTTTCCAGTAGAAACTATGCTTGGAACAAGTAAAATATCCCATTGAATGTATCGGCCAAGACTCAATCTCCACCACCTCTAAAACATGTGTAAAGATCAAGGGCTAGATTTACTAAACTGAGGGTTTGAAAAAGTGGAGATGTTGCCTATAGCAACCAATCAGATGCTAGCTGTCATTTATTTAGTACATTCTAGAAAATGACACCTAGAATCTGATTGGTTGCTATAGGCAACATCTCTACTTTTTCAAACCTGCAGTTTAGTAAATATACCCCCAAATCCTTTTGCAAGAACATAATTGCTCAGTGCCCCCCCAGTACCCAGGGCATTAAATCTTATTTAAAGATCTTGCCACGCAAAATAAAACCTCATTTTTATAAGGATTTTCATTAATGGCCAGTATAAAGTAAGTATTGCATAAGTGTTACAATTTATAAAAAAAGACATTGTACAATATTGTTATGAACTAAAGCTGTTACATAGCAGCATACTGTCATTATGTTAATATAAATATGCATATAGGAAGGGTAGGTTACTACACTGCATATAAGACAAATTACTTTATTGAGGAATGTATTAGTACCTGAGATTGGCGGTGGAAGGAGAAACAACCTTGGTGAAAGTGGGATTAAAAAACGCTTTTTTCATGCGGGAAGTGTGCTTAGCCCCCTTCAGCAAAGGATTATTCTGGGTCCTCCTATCAGAAGATGCAGAATATTCACCCCTACAGATGCTACATCTTAACATACATATATATAAGCTTCTAAATACAAAGAGCACATTCATGGAAAAACAGGTAAAAAACATTTTTAAATATAAATTTGCTTGTAGGGTCACACAGTCGTACACTCTCCTTTCGGTCCAGGAATTATATGTTTAATCTGTGTCCCTATTTTTGCAATGTGTGCGACGGTACTGAAGTACCATCGAGCCCTCACTTCAGCTTGTTGTCTGTCTACATCTAACTCACATCCCCAAACTATAAGCAGGGATATTATATTGTCACAATAAAGCCAAATATTATTTGTTGCCTTTTTATATAAACCTGCTCTTACCTACAGACTCCCAACTGCCAGGGCCGGATTAAGGGAATGGAGGCCCCTGGGCTAAGGGGGCCTCCATTCCCCCGTGAGGGCCCCCCCCCCCCCCGTGATTGGAGCTGATTGCGGCCCCCCCCCTCCCCCCATGATCGGAGCTGCCCGAGTTGCCCGCTCAGTAAGGAGACTACAGCGCGCCGGAGAAGAACTGCAGGGAAAGTGCTCAGCAGCACTGATCGCGCCGTGGGCACCCCCGCCCTCGACCGATCAATACTGCTGCTGAGCACTTTCAAGGGCCCCCTGGATGCCATAGGCCCCTGGGCTGTAGCCCAGTTAGCCCTATGGTTAATCCGACCCTGCCAACTGCATGAACTTGTAGCGCCTGTGAGAGGAAATATTACCGGCTATGAATGTCCCATAGAACAGTCATGCTCATCTTTATATAATTTGCAATTAGTGATTCTATTTAAATTTGATCTCTGGATAATATAACCTCATTACATCTACTTTCAAACTAAAATAGTCAAAGAAATGTTAAGAATATAAATAAATAAATCAAGCAGTTGAACATTTATTTAATAAGGTGACGGAAAAGCTAAGCGGAAAAGTTAATCTTTGTTTTCTCTATGGAATTTCTAAGTACTTATATTTGAATTGCCCAAAGTTTCGAACACGTATGTGTTTGCGTCATTTATGAGATTAGTCTTTGATATTCTGCTGAAATGCTAATCGCTATGGGCCTGATTCACTAAGGAAAGTTAAGTCAAAAATTGAGTAAGTATTCTCCTAGACAAAACCATGTTGCAATGCAAGGGGTGAAAATTAGTTTTCTATTTTGCACATATGTTAAATATTGTCTGTTTTTTCATGTAGCACACAAATATCAACTTTAAATTTCAGTGCACAAATATGCTATCAAGTATTTGTGTGCTACATGAAAAAAAACTGACAGAATTTAACTTATGTGCAAAATAGAAAACTAATTTGCACCTCTTGCATTGTAACATGGTTTTGTCCAGGAGACTACTTGCTCAATTTTTGACTTAATGACTCATGCCCTGTATTTGCAAGTCTGTTTTTAGCACCTTAAGACATTTCAGCGCTTTGTACATGGATTGCTTTTTGCACAGTCTTAATAAATTCCCATGTGTGGGCAATATGGTGGCTTAGTGGTTAGCACTTCTGCCTCACATCACTGAGATCATGAGTTCAATTCCCAACCATGTCCTTATCTGTGTGGAGTTTGCCTGTTCTTCCCGTGTTTGTGTGGGTTTCCTCCAGGTGCTCCAGTTTCCTCCCACACTCCAAAAACATACTGGTAGGTTAATTGGCTGCTATCAAATTGACCCTAGTCTGTGTTTCTGTGTGTCTGTGTGTGTGTTAGGGAATTTAGACTGTAAGCTCCAATGGAGCAGGGACTGATGTGAGTGGCCACTCACACATCGTTACATGGCCACGGCCCCTGTCTCATTTCCCTACGCTGCAAAGTACGGAGGTATCTATACGTATGAAATACATAACAGACTAAAAAATCTCTCATTGTCACACATGGAATTTAATACGCGTTAAGGTGGCTTTCTTGTTTTGTAATAATATTTAATGTGTACTTATTAAATTATTATTTAAAAAAAAGAAGGGAACATCAGATTCAGGTCTCTTCATAAATCCACTACGCACAGATCTCAACGTAGCATTTTGTGCGCAATACGAAATAGCGTCAGGACTATAATCTTATAATCATGATGGCTGCCTGCTACAGACAGTCCTCATTTTGCACAGCTGTCTGACACATTCTTCCAACATTGCAGAGTCTGTGAATACCAGACGGGGTATCAAGAATTATAGCCAGGAATCTAGCTGTTTCCTTCCTGACCGAGTGATAACTGCACACAGCATTCAAATAACACATGATAACACCACCAGCAGGGATTTCTGGCTGTAGGAAGCCCTGCACTAGGTCTCTCCAGCATATCAGCATACAGGGTGTCCCCTCCTTATCGCCATGCAATATCACAAGGGACTGCTACAAGTTTGCGTTCCAAATGCCAAAGTTCCTGTCAGTTGAACGCACATGCGTTCCACTGCGAAAGTAAAAGGCTGTAGATACAGAGCCAGTTAGTGGGTGGCTGCTGCACCCCCTTGGGCATCGCTAGCACCTGCCTAGTTACAGCTCTGCCCTGCGATCAGCCAATGACTGTCACCTCTCCTCGGTGTCGGACTGGGGCATGAGGGGCCCACCGGGGGACTGCAATGGTATGGGCCCACCAGAGGGGGTGTGGTCAATCACCATAGAGGCGAGACTTATAACCACATTGTCCCTGGGGGTCCCCGCTATAAGGACATTATATAACCACATTGTCCCTGGGGGTCTCCGCTATAAGGACATTATACAACCACACTGTCCCTGGTGGTCTCCGCTATAAGGACATTATATAACCACATTGTCCTCAGGGATCCCCGCTATAAGGACATTATATAACCACATTGTCCTCAGGGATCCCCGCTATAAGGACATTATATAACCACATTGTCCCTGGGGGTCCCCGCTATAAGGACATTATATAACCACATTGTCCCCAGGGATCCCCGCTATAAGGACATTATATAACCATTGTCCCTGGGGGTCTCCGCTATAAGGACATTATATAACCACATTGTCCCTGGGGGTCTCCGCTATAAGGACATTATATAACCACACTGTCCCTGGGGGTCTCCGCTATAAGGACATTATATAACCACATTGTCCCTGGGGGTCTCCGCTATAAGGACATTATATAACCACATTGTCCCTGGGGGTCTCCGCTATAAGGACATTATATAACCACATTGTCCCTGGGGGTCCCCACTATAAGGACATTATATAACCACATTGTCCCTGGGGGTCCCCACTATAAGGACATTATATAACCACATTGTCCCTGGGGGTCTCCGCTATAAGGACATTATATAACCACATTGTCCCTGGGGATCCCGCTATAAGGACATTATATAACCATACTGTCCCTGGGGATCCCCGCTATAAGGACATTATATAACCACATTGTCCCTGGGGGTCCCCACTATAAGGACATTATATAACCATTGTCCCTGGGGGTCTCCGCTATAAGGACATTATATAACCACATTGTCCCTGGGGGTCTCCGCTATAAGGACATTATATAACCACATTGTCCTCAGGGATCCCCGCTATAAGGACATTATATAACCACATTGTCCTCAGGGATCCCCGCTATAAGGACATTATATAACCACATTGTCCCTGGGGGTCCCCACTATAAGGACATTATATAACCACATTGTCCCTGGGGGGTCCCCGCTATAAGGACATTATATAACCACATTGTCCCTGGGGGTCCCCGCTATAAGGACATTATATAACCACATTGTCCCTGGGGGTCTCCGCTATAAGGACATTATATAACCACACTGTCCCTGGGGGTCTCCGCTATAAGGACATTATATAACCACATTGTCCCTGGGGGTCTCCGCTATAAGGACATTATATAACCACATTGTCCCTGGGGGTCTCCGCTATAAGGACATTATATAACCACATTGTCCCTGGGGGTCCCCACTATAAGGACATTATATAACCACATTGTCCCTGGGGGTCCCCCACTATAAGGACATTATATAACCACATTGTCCCTGGGGGTCTCCGCTATAAGGACATTATATAACCACATTGTCCCTGGGGATCCCGCTATAAGGACATTATATAACCATACTGTCCCTGGGGATCCCCGCTATAAGGACATTATATAACCACATTGTCCCTGGGGGTCCCCACTATAAGGACATTATATAACCATTGTCCCTGGGGGTCTCCGCTATAAGGACATTATATAACCACATTGTCCCTGGGGGTCTCCGCTATAAGGACATTATATAACCACATTGTCCTCAGGGATCCCCGCTATAAGGACATTATATAACCACATTGTCCTCAGGGATCCCCGCTATAAGGACATTATATAACCACATTGTCCCTGGGGGTCCCCGCTATAAGGACATTATATAACCACATTGTCCCCAGGGATCCCCGCTATATGGACATTATATAACCATTGTCCCTGGGGGTCTCCGCTATAAGGACATTATATAACCACATTGTCCCTGGGGGTCTCCGCTATAAGGACATTATATAACCACATTGTCCCTGGGGGTCTCCGCTATAAGGACATTATATAACCACATTGTCCCTGGGGTTCCCCACTATAAGGACATTATATAACCACATTGTCCCCTGGGGATCCCGCTATAAGGGACATTATATAACCATACTGTCCCTGGGGATCCCCGCTATAATGACATTATATAACCACATTGTCCCTGGGGGTCTCCGCTATAAGGACATTATATAACCACATTGTCCCTGGGGATCCCACTATAAGGACATTATATAACCATACTGTCCCTGGGGATCCCCGCTATAAGGACATTATATAACCACATTGTCCCTGGGGGTCTCCGCTATAAGGACATTATATAACCATACTGTCCCTGGGGGTTCCAGCTATAAGGACATTATATAACCACAAAAAAAAGAAGGGAACATCAGATTCAGGTCTCTTCATAAATCCACTACGCACAGATCTCAACGTAGCATTTTGTGCGCAATACGAAATAGCGTCAGGACTATAATCTTATAATCATGATGGCTGCCTGTTACAGACAGTACTCATTTTGCACAGCTGTCTGACACATTCTTCCAA